>NC_051235.1:6779576-6902076 GCF_015220715.1 Pygocentrus nattereri
GCTAGTGCTCTCTGCTCTAATTCATCTGTTCTATCGGGTTGAGTTCAGGACTCTGTGCAGGCCAGTCAAGTTCTTCCTCACCAAACTCGCTCATCCAAGTCTTTATGGACCTGCTTTGTGCACTGGTGCGCAGTCATGTTGGAACAGGAAGGGGCCGTCCCCAAACTGTTCCCACAAAGTTGGGAGTATGAAATTGTCCAACATCTCTTGGTGCTGAAGCTTTAAGAGTTCCTTTCACTGGAACTAAGGGGCCGAGCCCAACTCCTGAAAAACACCCCCACACCATGATCCCCCCTCCACCAAACTTTACACTCGGCACAATGCAGTCAGACAAGTACCGTCTCCTGGCAACCGCCAAACCCAGACTCGTCCAACAGATTTCCAGACGGAGAAGCGTGATTTGTCACTCCAGAGAACACGTCTCCACTGCTCTAGAGTCCAGTGGCGGCACTTTACACCACTGCATTCAACGCTTTGCATTGCGTTTGATGATGTAAGGCTTGGATGCAGCTGCTCAGCCATGGAAACCCATTCCATGAAGTTCTCTACGCTGTTCTTGAGCTGATCTGAAGGCCACATGAAGTTTGGAGGTCTGTAGTGATTGACTCTGCAGAAAGTTGGTGACCTCTGCGCACTATGCCCCTCAGCATCCGCTGACCCCACTCTGTCATTTTACATGGCTGACCACTTCGTGGCTGATTGGCTGTCGTTCCCAATCGCTTCCACTTTGTTATAATCCCACTGACAGTTGACTGTGGAATATTCAGTAGTGAGGAAATTTCAGCTTCTCAACTTCACTCTCTTAGATTTTAATCATGATTTTTACTAATCTAAACTTGTGTCAGTGCTTTAGTTGGCCATAAAAGAGCATGTTCTGTGGTGGGCAGAGCTGTTATCATGCTAGCGAAGTTAACGCTAACCAGCTCTCATAGTTCACAGCACTGTTTAACATTTATCAGTTGTTCCAGAGATCTGCCCTAGTCAACTGTAAGTGCTAGCATTGCGAAATGAGAACAACAGAGTAAAAGTTCAGTAAAGTACAGATACATAAAAAAAGTACTTAAGTACAGTAACCAATTACATTTACTTAGTTACTGTCCACCACTGGTAAATGGCAATGGATGCCACAACGATCGCCTTAAGCATAATTCCAGTAAAGAAAGCTAATTTCTTTATCTCTCTAATTGTTGCCCAAAACATTTGTGAATGCTCTTACCTACAGACACACTCTCACATCCTTACCTGTGGTAGCTTATATCGGCCATCTCGCACCAGGCTCTGGCTCTGTCTACGGCACAGCCGTCTGAGTCAGTGCACTGCAAAACAACAACAAACACCTAGTTCACGATTACTGAGGAAACAAATTAGCTGCTTCATTAAAACCCTGTAAAATGGTCAAATTAACTGCAATGTTTGCGTTATGTGTTAAGCAGTTCAACTGTAACAGCTGTGAAAACAGTCCAAGAGCCTCTGAAGGTGAATTTCTTCTGCTGGTTTGTGTTTAGTCCAGGGCTTTTGCAACCCAAGAAGAGCCATTTTGTCCTTTCAACAAACACTGGACCACCTTTGGAGCCACATTTGTCCATTTTACCATCTTGGCTATAAATATGTCTCAGTACGTGCTAATGTGCTAGTAAAGGCTAAAAATATAATATAAATGAAAACACAGTCTTACGTTGCTCTGCTTTAAGCTTTAGCTCAGCTATTGCCGGTTTTCTCATATCTCTGACAGGAAACCTTTCCTCAAAATTATAACAGTTTCTCGTAAAATGTCTCACCGTTTGTCTTTTACGAGGCTGAAGTCGCTTCTCATTCGCCAACTTCGTTTGAATTTTCCCGTTCCACCTTAAATGGTGCCTGAATGTTACTGCTGCAACATTTAAGGTGGAACGGAAAATTCAAACAAGATGCTGGCAAATGAGAAGCGACTTGACAGTTTCTTGTTGCAGATTAAACATATTAGAAAACCAGCTGGAGTGATTATAAATATGAGTCAACTCATCTCCAAATAATCGATATTCATTTTAAATCTTTCTCTTTGCGTTATCTACTAACAAGACGAGATTGTTGTCCGTGTTGCTATGATGACCAGCAGCCTGTGTGCCGACCTTCAGGGTCAAAAACTGTTGAAACAGTAGATACAGACTCCATTAACTCCAGCCTTTAAGAACGTTTATTTTAAAACTGTGTTTGAACGACCAGCAGAGCTTTATTTTACTGCAAAGCAGGATTATTTTACTTTTACCTGCGAATCTAATTCAGCTGTGGAACCACGACAGGGCAGTAAAAAAGGCGCATGTTACCGACCCCTGGTTTAGTGTACAGGAAGTTGGTGAAACTTGAAAGATATCTACAACGGCACTTCATAACACAGGCATGAGCACCGAATAACATTTATAAAACAGTACCTGAATATTTAAAAACAGCTTGCGCTAATTATCGCAGAATCAACTAAAACGTTTCACGACAAAGTTGATTACTGACCTAAGGGCCTTTAATCCAAAGTGATGGGACAAATGTCCCATTTTGAAGAACTTCATTAAGAATCATTCGCAAATAAAGGAACTTCTAAGCCACAAAACACTGTATGTCTCCTTAATAGAAGCGAATCATCAAAATAATACATCATAATATAATATAATATAATATAACATAATGACTGATGACATGTTCCTTAATTGTACTTTACAAAAATAATTAGCTTAGCCCATTGCATTGGTTAAGCAATAGCTGTGGCTAGTTTGCGGTCATCAAACTGGGGTAAGTGAGGCCGTTTTACTTGAAATTGAGGGGCCGTTTTAATCTCGGACTGAGGGCTTAAACAGGAAAGTCCATTTACAGTTGAAATGTTTCATTTCTAAGTAAAACAGTAATATTTTACCAAGGCTGTTTCTGAAGCCTGGAATATTCTGAATATTTATATTAATTTGGGAACATATGTAGGAAAATGATCGAGTTTGAGGGCACAGGGTGTAAAATGTGAAGCTCTTAGCTATGCCCCCACCTTTCAAAACCCATTACTTTGGAATGTAGCTTTATAACCATGTTATAAATGAAAACATCACCCAGACTTTCGTTTAAGTCCCCTCATGTCAGTACAATGGCATTTAATTCCTTACTAATCTTGTGATTTCTGGCATAACCTACTTATAAATATTCAAGCACTGCTTTATAAATTAGTTATTCAATGTGTATGCATGTATTATGAAGTCCCTATGTAGGCAGCCTTCAAATAAAGACTTCGCAGTAAATGTTCTTGCCTACAAAACACAGAAGAAGCAGTACAATTTCAGAGGCTCCTGAATGATGTAATATTTACTTATTCATCTAAATCTAAATGTAACTATTGTAAATTATTCAATTACTACAAAATGAATGTAACTATACACCGATCAGGCCTAACATCATGACCACCTCCTTGTTTCTACACTCATTGTCCATCTTATCAGCTCCACTTACTGTATAGCTGCACTCTGTAGTTCTACAGTTACAGACTGTAGTCCATCTGTTTCTCTGATACTCTGTTACCCTGTTCTTCAGTGGTCAGGACCCCCATGGACCCTCACAGAGCAGGTACTGTTTAGGTGGTGGCTCGTTCTCAGCACTGCAGTAACACTGATGTGGTGGTGGTGTGTTAGTGTGCGTTGCGCTGGTCTGAGTGGATCAGACACAGCAGCGCTGCCGGAGTTTTTAAACACCTCAGTGTCACTGCTGGACTGAGAATAGCCCACCTAAAATATCCAGCCAACAGCTTCCTGTGGGCAGCGTCCTGTGACCACCGATGAAGGACTAGAGGACGACAAACATAAACTGTGCAGCAAAGTGCAGCTATACAGTAAGTGGAGCTGATAAAATGGACAGTGAGTGTAGAAACAAGGAGCTCATAATGTTATGCCTGATCGATGTACGTCATAATGTGGTTATGAGAGTTAATAACTGAAGAGATTAAACTGTTAAAGCGGTACATGTGCGTATACTTACACAGTCCACCAGCATCTTGCCCAGTTCCTTGACTCCTATGAAGCTTTTGGCCAGCTCCAGAGGGTTGGATGGTCTGAAAACGTCCACAGAATTGACCTCCACCTGTGGAGGCTTTCCTGTACCTAAAGAGACCACCACTCCCAGCTTACACACCCCATCCCCCTGACCCTGCAACAGAAAAACACAGCAAATTAGCTCTCTACACTAACTGATAAGTACGAACACAAAAAGGTGGACAAAGAAAGCTGCGCTGCATGTACTCTTTATGAGCAGGTAGCACTGGTGCTGTAAAAGTTGCAGGTGTTGTAGCACAAATGAAAACTTTTTAGTGCTGAAGTTAAAACATAAAATGCTTCTAGTAAGTCTGACTGTGAATAAGTGGAACAAACTCAAATTTAACTGAAAAAAAGATGCTGTATTTTAACCTCTTATTCTCCAGGGTATATTTGGGTTTTACCATCTGAACTTATATGACCAAATCATAAAGCAAATTATTCAGTAACGGCATGAAATAACTGTAATTTTTTCTTTTTTTAATGTAAAAGTTCCCCTCAAATTAACAGAAAATGAGCTTTATGATCACATATCGCTGTATGCTTACAATTTACAGCTGAAAGACGAAAATCTCCAACGCTCTTTGTGTTATTTTATTAAAGTGATGTTTCCAGATCAGATCACTGAAGAGACTGTTTATAGTTTATAGCCCAGATTTGGGAAAAAACGGGTCGACTTTCAGTAGAAAAACAAAGTTCAGCTTCTTTTATTATAAGGGTTTAAAATGACATCACCGTCTATTAGACTGGAGAGAAGAGCTACAGCCTCACACGACGCCCAGCTTCTGAATGGAGCTTATGGAATATGAAAGTTATGAAGAACATGACGAAGGGCGTTTTGGAACCACCAGGGGTCATTATCCATTTTCCCCCACAATAACTCAGATTTACCAGAAGAGGGCGCTATTAGCAGCCAAAGAGCAACTTTTTTTGTGCAAGGAAACCCACACTACACTATAAAAAATAAGAGGTCAGCTCAACTTAAAATGATATAGTAACTGATCACGTGGCTTTTCTTAAGGACTCAACCCGAGGACACCAGAATTCACACAACTCAAACTTCTTAGCTGAGTCAAAAGTTCTCCCAGCTACTGTTTCTAGCTCTGCATCTCATATAGATAAACTAAACTGAGTTTGTGGTTTTTAGTTTCCCCACTAGCTGGCGCTCCTTCCATTACGCAGTGCCATCTGGCATATTCTCCTCTTGGTTTTCCCAGATATGGACATTTATGGCATTACTGGGATTCAAACTCACAACCTCCTGATATTGCGATGAATTATGAGACAGCCGCGCCACATGAGATGATGGCATGCTTTAAAGTAAAAACAAATATTTCCTCCAGTGTATTAAACGTTTGCAGACACAGAATCTGAGCTGCTTCATGTGTTCCTGAGCGGTGCAGTGGACTAAGCTGCCTCATCAACATGAGTTTGTCAGTCTGAACCCTAGCGATGCCATAGCCATCCGTAAGTACGTACCCAAGAGGAAAAAAAAAAAAAAACATGTGATGGAAAGAGTCCAGGCTAGCAGATAATTTGAATATGAAAAACAATTTTATTTATTTATCTAAGATGCAGAATTAAAAAATTAAGAGAACTTTTGACTGAACTAAGTTAGGAAGATAAAAAGTTAGTTGGGTGAACTCTTGTGTTCTCAAATTGAATCAACACAAGCCATGTGATCAGTGTTCTTTACAGCAAACCTTAAACTTAAACCACTCTGATTGACTGTTTCCATCATTAAATAATGCTAACAATTGGAATAATTGGTAAAAAATTCCCCTTTAAAACTGATATCAGCCACAATTTTACAGATCAGTCGAGCCCTGTATCTGAGCTCCAATGTATAGTTTGAAATAAAAAATTTAGTTTCATGTAGTGTTGCATCACTACCAATACAGTATTGATATCACCGCTGATACTTGCACTTGAACGCAGTATCGGTATCAGTGATGGAGATACCGATACACACTACTGGTGCCGCTGACCTGAACGGCTCACCTGCTTCCTTCAGTAATCACTCATCTGCCGCTGTGTGATCACTTACAGTGTGAGTCAATGTTACTGAGAGAGTGGAAAAAAAAAACGCAGGACTCTCAGTGTAATAACATCATTTAGCCTTAATTTAGCCTTTAGCACAGCATTCTGCTAGCCTGAAAGTCGCTGATACTGACAGCGTGAACAGCGATATTTACTCAACTGACCCTCAGTGATGCAGCGCAGGTGAACAAGATGCACATATGAGATAAACGACTTGAAAAATTTGAATGTGAAACAACATTCAGCTCAGTTTTTGAGCCAGAGAAGCTGCTGAGTGTGTAAACAGGTTTATCTGTTTACTGTTCAGCTCTGTTTTTAACTGTTTCACACAATAAAGATTTTTTAAATTTACTTAAATTGTTAAACATGGTTCTTAGTACTAATTATATAATTGTAAATACTAAACAGATGCAGTAAATGAACAGTTTTCTTAATCATCTAATAAATAGAATTAAACATGTCAATGCCATTTAGCCAAGATGGGTGTGCTTTATTTTTGACGCAGAATTTTATCAAAATAAAACATTTAAAAAATGTAAATGTATAAATATCAGCATTTACAGGAATTAGTACTGGCCGATGCTAAAGGATTCCTTCGGAATCAATACAGTCAGTCAGCCTCTCAGCCTGTCAGTCAGCCAGCCAGTCAGCCAGCCAGTCAGCCTGCCAGCCTGTGAGTCAGCCAATCAGCCAGTCAGTCAGCCATCAGTCAGCCAGTCAGTGAGTCAGCCTGTCAGTGAGTCAGCCAGCCTGTCAGTCAGCCAGTCAGTGAGTCAGCCTGTCAGTCAGCCAGCCTGTCATTCAGCCAGCCTGCCTCTAGTTTTGGGTAAGATTTATGCAACATCTTCACATCACGTTTTTGACTGAGTGTGTTCTGTAAAACTGCAGAGAAAAAGGAGAAACCAGCACCTCATTCTGCGTCTCACATTAGACCAAATGACCACGTCTAAAAGCAGTGTAGCAGGTTTATGTGAGCAGGTTAAAGTGTTTCAATACCCGAGTTTTCAGAGCTTTGTTGTACTGGTGGATTTCTGTCATGGCGTCCAGTGTTGGGTTATTAGCCAGCAGCCCTCCGTCCAGGAAGCGCCCCATTGGCCGAAAGTACGTGGGGGCGGCGCCGCTGGAGCGGGCAGCACGCCACACTACTTGCTCTGAAAAGATGAAGAGAGAGAAAGTTGAAGGCAGAGAGAGATGAAATAAAGATTAATGGACAACTCGATGCATATTCATAAAAGAAAACCCAATTCGGGTCCCAGGTGCAGCGCGGCATTAGACCATTTTCACCAGGTGTCTCTCTCTCACTGTGACCCTTCTCCGTCCCTTCCTCTCTCTTTCTCTCACACACCTTCATCTGTCACCTTTCTACGCTTTCTGGGAGGTTCCTGAGTGTATCCCACTATCAACACATCTTCATCCTCCCAGCCTGAAACAACAACACGGACACTGAGAGGCTACACACACAGCTCAAAAGTTTAGAATCACCTGTATTAACATTTTTTATTTTATATTTAATAATGACTAACACTGTGAATTTGAATTCCGAAAACGGTAATTTTATATTTTATTTAATATTTAAAGATTTATTTCAAGACAGATTACATCAGTTTATAGCAGGGGTTGGCAACATGCGGCTCCGGAGCCCCACGCGGCTATTTAACTGCACTGTTTTGGCTCCACAGCTGAATTAGATTTGTAGGTAATAATAAAATAATCCTCCTTTACAGTAAAATAAAGCTCAGCTGATCCTTCAACCCAGTTTAACAATAAATGGTCTTAAACGCTGGAGTTAATGTAGAACTGCTGATTCACCCTTTAACTCTGAAAGTTGGTGTGCAGACTGCTGGTCACCATAGCAACACAGACAATGCAATGAGAAACTGTCAATCACTAAAAGAAGCTGAATTCAGCCTCGTAAGAAGCGAACATATTCACAGCCAGGATGGTAAAACAGACTTAAAATGTTGTGGCTTCCAAAGTGGTGAATTTTATTGAAAGGACAAAATGGTTCTACTGAGCTAAACCAGACCACGAGCCGTGACTGAGCTAAACCAGCCTACGAGCCGTGACTGAGCTAAACCAGCCTACGAGCCGTGACTGAGCTAAACCAGCCTACGAGCCGTGACTGAGCTAAACCAGCCTACGAGCCGTGACTGAGCTAAACCAGCCTACGAGCCGTGACTGAGCTAAACCAGCCTACGAGCCGTGACTGAGCTAAACCAGACTAAGAGGCGTGACTGAGCTAAACCAGACTACGAGCCGTGACTGAGCTAAACCAGCCTACGAGCCGTGACTGAGCTAAACCAGCCTACGAGCCGTGACTGAGCTAGATTAGGCTGTGACTCAGTTAAACCCAGCTACGACTGAGCTAAACCAGGCTAGGACAATTGTATTCAAACTCAATATTTTGTTAATTTCTGAAATGAAGAACGAAAACAACATCTGCAGCAAACTATCATTAAAATTAAGACTGTTCTGCAAATGTTGAAGCACTTGTACGTCATATTTAACGAACAGTACATTAAATATGCAGGTTGATCTTCGTATTAGTTCTCTGTAGAATACTGTGGTACAGTGAGGGGTCTGAAGCTGGGGGTCTGGACAGTGTCTGTGTGTATCATTACCCTGTGGGATGGTGAGTGGTTTAAAGGTGGCAGAAGAAGCATAAGGTGGGTCTCTGGACAGGGCAGGTGGATCGTAGTTTCGGAAAATGTGCAGCTCCCCTGGGTGCCTGTCTGCTAGAACACTAGTGACCATCACCCTGAGAGAGACGGAGAGTTAGTTAGTTAGTTTTTAAATAATGGCTAATACATAGAACTTTATTGATCCCAAAGGGAAATTGCAGTTTTTCAGTAGCAAGACATACAATTTCACATACTTACATATACTAAGCAGAAAAATAAAATAGAAATAGAAATAAAAACAGACATAAGTTAAGTATAAAAGTAGAAATAAAGCATATCTACTTGCATATTTACATAGCATATGAGACAGTTGTTGTATTGACATGATAGCAGGCACTGAGTGGTATGAGGTAAACTAAAAACACAATGAGTATAGACATAACTGGGAGTTGCATCAATATGACAGCGTAAAGTGCCTAGTGAAAGTGTCACTACAGTAGCAGGTTATGATATACAGCACACCCGGTGTGTATTAGCAGAGGAGGAGATATAGTGATGAGGTTCAGCTCAGTTCAGACAGCAGGAGATCAGTACCCTCTCTAGCAAGAAGACTCGTAGTTGATCAGTGTACATCAGAAAGATCTCACACAGTGCTCTTTAACACAGCATAGCTATAGCCATTATTACAAAATAGCCATGATCAGTTTGGGTGTAACTGAAAATCAGAATACGCCATAAAAATTCGTGATCAGTGCCTCTCCAAACAGTTAGCAAGACCCGCTTTGTTGTACAGAACCAAATGCATCAAATTACAATTTGTCATGATTTGATAACCAAAACCAAAGCAACAGCTAATAGTATGATGTGCTGACTGTGGGGGCCCCCCTGCTCACCATGAGGCCACAAGGCACAGGGATGCAGCCTCACTTACTGCTCTGAAACACAAAATAAGGCTCCGCCTACTGACTTAAACTTTGTTTTGTCAGTGACGTGAAAATGTGGGACTGCATTTTTTAAAATATGTATGTATATTTTTTTATTTAACTATTAAACTAATGATAAATATAAACCATTCAACTTCAAGATCTTTAAAAAATAAAATAAAATAAAATTTTCACAAGATAAAATTTGGGGATTAGGGTTTGGGACAGACATCGCCCTTTAATGTACCCTGTGAAGGAAGACTTTACATATATTCAGCTTCTTCCTCAATGAATGCATTGCATCTGAATAGATACCGAAAAAACCCTTGTACGTATCCCAGTCTGAATATTTCATTCTTTTTACTGTGACACTAATTCTGTAGAAAGGTACACACACACACACACACACACACACACACACACACACACACACACACACTTCTATTATTGTGGCCACAACATTCATTACTTAGTAGTGTGAGTGCCCAGTGCATATTTGTATATCTGTCTGTTTGTCCCCCTCTACCTCAACCAAACACACACAGAGGTGAAGACAGTGTACCTGGGGTGTTTAACGTCAGTCATCTTGGTGTTCTCTCCAAACTCCTTCTTCAGGAAATCCTCCAGAGGGGCCGATTCATACGGCCTGGACCCCTTAAACACCTGCTCCTTCATCCGGAAGTAGAGACATCGCAGATACTCCATCGATTTTCCTATACACACGCACACACACACACACGCACACACACACACACGCACACACGCACACACGCACACACACGCACACACGCACACACGCACACACGCACACACGCACACACGCACACAGGAAGAATCCTCACTTACACTTCAATATTTGTACGATAATGTCAAGGATTTCAGTAATAAAACCAAAAATAAATAATCAATGTGGACTTACTGGCCAGTTTATTATTTTAAAAATACATCTTTCTGTTGTACAGTTAAAGAGTGCAGCTTATTTGCTGGCCTTCGGTGGTCAGTTTCTGTGAAATCCCCAGCCAAGTTGTCATGTCTTGGGATAATTATGCTTAAACCAGATGTGAGTGGTCATCAGGTCTGGACAAATAATGCTCTACAGTGTATACCTGTACGTCTACATAGCATACTATTAACCGGCCAGTGAGTGCACATATAATCACTCTCACTTCCACACATGCATAAAGCCCGAAGGGGTTACTCTCAATTACACAGCTGTTTGTTTACATCATTCCAACAGCCCTGTATCATTTCCACAGATGGTTTGAACCAGTCTCTGTCTCATATACGCACCATGAACTATAGCGAGGGCCAGGATGCCACCGGTGCTGGTTCCAGCCACCCAGTCAAAGAGTTCTCTAATAGGTCGGTCCGCTGCTTTCTCTAACGCAATCAACATCTGGATCAGCACCAAGCCCTTAATGCCTCCTCCATCTAAACACAGCAATCTGTCCATCCTACGGGGAGCAGGGGAAGGAGAGAGAGAGAGAGAGAGAGCGAGAGAGAGAGCGAGAGAGAGAGAGAGAGAGAGAGAGAGAGAGAGAGAGAGAGATTTTGTATATGATTACATTTACATATATTACATAAAACAATCACAAGAAAAATGGAGGCTGAGAAATGTGCAGTTCGATGGATCCATAAATTCAGCTGAGAATTAACAAGAGAGAACTCTGAGTCGTTAATTTCTGAGTTTGTAAGTTGCTGCTTTTATTTCCTTTATCAAGTTATTTTATTTGGCTAGTTCACAATTTTTACATTACTGAAAGCAACACTGAGGGCAGCACGCAGGAAGGGATGAGCTCAGACGCAGTCAGGTTTATGATTGAGCTAAACCAGGCACGACTGAGCTAAACCAGGCCGTGACTGAGCTAAACCAGGCTACGACTGAGCTAAACCAGGCTACGACTGAGCTAAACCAGGCACGACTGAGCTAAACCAGGCTACGACTGAGCTAAACCAGGCTACGACTGAGCTAAACCAGGCTGTGACTGAGCTAAACCAGGCCGCGACTGAGCTAAACCAGGCCGCGACTGAGCTAAACCAGGCCGCGACTGAGCTAAACCAGGCCGCGACTGAGCTAAACCAGGCCGCGACTGAGCTAAACCAGGCCGCGACTGAGCTAAACCAGGCCGTGACTGAGCTAAACCAGGCCGCGACTGAGTTAAACCAGGCCATGACTGAGCTAAACCAGGCTACTATACGAAGTAGATCCATCTACCGTATAATACCTGCACTGTTTTTTTTTTAATCAATATCATCATCACTCCTGCTGTTCGTTCCGGCTTCTAAACCATCTTGTGAAATATTAATAAATACAGTAACTACGCACCTCCGGCTTCCTGTTTGGAGGCCGTCCACTTCAGCGTAGCCTCGGCTCATGGCGGAGAGGGCAGCGGCCGTGTGAATGATGTCATTAAACCCTGCCGGCGAATCACAGACAAGACCTCAGGTCAGCTGAGGAATTGCGCTAACCCTAGTCTTACTCTTCTAAGCACAGTAGCATAGTAGGAAGCCCAGGTTTGTCCAATAGGAACGTGTGGAACTTTGAGGAGAGAGATGACGGAGAGTGTCCGTGGTTTTAGTTCAGAGGACATAAAGCAAAAGAGCAGATGGGAAAACAAAACTACGCCGTGATAAAAACTAGAGCCCGACCAACACGGTAACTTTGTGGCCGATACAGCAGCTTTGAGGGGCTACAGCTGTTGGTTACTGAGAACGCAGAGTGGTTCGCTTCAGGTCTTCAGGTACTATTGTTTCCTTACAACACCCTGCGTGTTCAGAACCAGCAGCTCCATAACTTGCTTTGCAAATGAGGCCCTGAGACCACGACCCAGCTGACCGCACGACCGAAGCATCCCTGACTCAAGCGTTCAGCTAAACGGGACGCTAGTACATTATGCATTATGTTTTCTGTATGTGTGCTGACCAGCACTAGCTGCCGATATGATCCACCACCTGACATAGTGGTCGGGCTCTAATTTAAAAGTTTATCTGGCAGAGAACAGAAACGGTGTGCATACAAACAGAGAGAGTGACCAAATTAAAAGGGAAACAATCAAAAATGCTTTTGTTTGGCATCAATGATTGATTGACTGAACGCACAGTGCAGCCGAAGTGCTCAGCAAAAAATCCAATATGATGTCATAAAACAGGTATGAGATTACTTAAAGGAGATCTTTAAATTTCTACATAATTCAATCACCAGTCAATCAGAGTGGTCTGCTGTAAAATGGTTATGATTTCTTTACAGTGATGGTGATAGGAACCAGACATCGCCATGGCTACAAGAAAACTATATTTTTAGATATTTACTATCCAAAACTATCAGTGAGCCTACATGCATCCTCTGAGCTTTACATGGAATGTTGATGATGATAAAATAGTGGGAAAATCTGAAAACCCTGTTTTATCTGGGGACTATTTACCACGTCATGTTGTGCACATAACTCTTAAAATACATTTTTAAGCTAGAACCTGATTTTGAAACCATTTCATGTCATAGCTTTCTGTGAGGAAGCTTTAAGAGGTGGACATCTGGTTCCCATCAGTTCCCAACAATTCTGGAAGTTGCTCTAAAATGCAGCGTTTCACAGTAAATCGCTCTGTTTACACATTAATGATTTCATTTTGCAGGCATTTTGAAAAACTGGTAGAGTTCCCCTTTAACACCTCCACACAGGGGACTCTGGGTTGACAGAGGAAAATGTGTAAATTAGATATTTTGCTGAACTCATCCTTTGAAGCTTGGTGTGAGAGAAGGTGTGAAGCAGAGGCGGAGGACGCTCGGCTGTTGGAGGTTTACCTATAGCGGGAGGCGGAGCTCTCCTCATGCTGGGGAGCGGGAGGTCAGGGGTGGGGGGGTGACAGCGCTCCACCCCAACACTACACAGCATCTTTAACAACACCTTACGATTCGGCCCTTAGAGGCAAAACCAGTTAATGAGTACAACACATGCAGAGAGAGAGAGAGAGAGAGAGAGAGAGAGAGAGAGAGAGAGAGAGAGAGAGAGAGAGAGAGAGAGAGAGAGAGAGAGAGAGAGAGAGAGAGAGAGAGAGAGGAAGGGAAACAAGGGAAGAGAAAGAGAACAAGGGAAAGAGAAAGAGAAAACGAGAGGGAGCGAAAACGAGAGAGATAGGGAGGGGGGAGAGTGAGTGAGTGAGAGAGAGAGGGAGAGGAAGAGAGGAAGAGAGAAAGAGAGAGAGTGACAGAGAAAGAGATAGAGATAGAGAGAGAGAGAGAGAGAGAGAGAGAGAGAGAGAGAGAGAGAGAGAGAGAGAGAGAGAGAGAGAGAGAAAGAGAGAGAGGAAAGGAGCGATAGAGAAAGAAAATAAGAGAAAGAGAGAGAGAGAGAGAAAATAAGAGAGAGAGAGAGAGAAGGAGAGAGAGGACAAGAGAAAGAGGGAGAGAAAATGAGAGACAGAGAGACAGAGAGACAGAGAGAGAGATCGAGAGAGCGTGCGAGAGAACAAGAGAGAGTGAGAGAAAACGAGAGGGAGAGAAAACGAGAGGGAGAGAAAACGAGAGGGAGAGATAGGGAGGGGGGAGAGAGAGTGAGTGAGAGAGAGAGGAAGAGGAAGAGAGAGAGAGAAAGAGAGAGAGTGACAGAGAAAGAGAGAGAGAAAGCGAGAGAGAGGAAAGGAGCGATAGAGAAAGAAAACAAGAGGAAGAGAGAGAGAGAAGGAGCGAAAACGAGAGAGATAGGGAGGGGGGAGAGTGAGTGAGTGAGAGAGTGAGAGAGAGAGCGAGAGAGCGTGCAAGAGAACGAGAGGGAGAGAAAACGAGAGAGAGAGAGAGAGAGAGAGAGAGAGAGAGAGAGAGAGAGAGAGAGAGAGAGAGAGAGAGAGAGAGAGAGAGTTTGAGAGAGGGAGAGGGAGAGGAAGAGAGAGAAAGAGAGAGAGTGAATGTAACGGGAGTTTGAGAGCACACATTAAACCATGCGCGTCATCACCGTAATACAGAGTTTCCAAGCTTTGCTGTGTAAAAGTCCATTAAACACACAGACTAACAGCCTGAACACACACCTGCCACTGAGCCTCTCCAGGTTTAAAGGGACAGTTTGGCTAAAACATCTAACTGGACACAACTTCACCTTCAAACCCAGTCAACCCCTTTAGGACCTGCCTGGTGTCAGATGTCTGCTTCTTTAGATAACTCCCACATTTACATTAGCTTTGAGGCTAAAGCTAACTACAGGCCATACGTTCCCAGTACTACTTCACACACTCATTTTCACTGAGTGAGAAAAGACCAACGGACCAATCAGAACGGCACGAGGGGCCAGATAAAACTAACACACACTTAAGCATGACAGCCTCCTTATTCAGTAAAGCTTGGAAACTTTGTGAAACTGACTGTTTCACAGGCTCACAAAAGCCTCAACGTTAGGTACAGTAGCTCATGTATGCGACACTCATGAACTGCATCAGGCAGTGAGGGGTGTGTGGTGTGTTCAGGGCTGTACGGCATGGACATTATATGGACATTACATTAATCTTACATTATAACCATAATAATATATTTGATGAGCTGCATTTTAACACGCTGTATAACAATTTCTGATATCACGAGGTGTTGATATATATATACACACACACATACATACATATACATACATACATATATATATATATATATATATATATATATATATATATATATATATATATATATATATATATATAAAAATTATATATATATATATATATATATATATATATATATATATATATATATATATATATATATATTATATTATTATAAAATAAATATATATAACTAAGGCACAGGGTCACTCAAAACGATTTCAGTCTTAAGGCCAAATGGGTTAAGTCCGAAATGTGTTTTGATAGAATGATCCATATATGCCTACAAAAATTTACATATAAAATTCCTTATAGTGATGCAGGTTTGTTGAGACAGTGGCCATTACTGCTTCATATATTTTGTATACAGCTCTGGGATTAATAATAATAATAATAATAATAATAATAATAATAATATTCATCATGTTTAAAGCAACACGGCCTAGTAGTTCAGGTCAGAGTAGTGGCTCTATAGCAGAGTGGTTAAGTAATACACTTCGCATGTAAAAAGGCTGAGGCTCGATCACAGTGAAGCACCGATACTCTTAATATTAGACAAGACTCCTAACTAACTACGTCATTATGTACTGTAATTTGATCCGATCTGTCGTCACAGCCCTGAACCGTGTGTTCATTGTGGAAACTCGTACTACATGAACGATTAAAATATGATTAATCGTGCAGCCCTTGTTAATACAGTATTTACAAGCGCTTATTACAACTGTAAAAGCTTAAATGCTGGTTATGTTTTTCTCATGCCCAATGAAGTCATGCAGAAGCTCTGTAGAACATTTTTAAGCTCAGTCAGTAATGAAAGTCATTCCCAGTGTGTCTTAACTGCTGCTTTCCCACATATACACACTCTGTCACTTCCCCTTATCCTCTCTCTCTCTTCTTCCCTCTTTCCCCTATCTTCTGTCGGTCTCTCTCAGTCTGTCTGTTTTCTCTCCCTTATTCTCCTTCTCTGTCCCTCTCTCCCTCACTCTTTCGCTCTACCGCATTCTTTTTCTCTCTCCCTTATCCCCTGTCATTCTCCGTCTTTCTCTCTCTCGCTTTGCCATATACTCCTCCTCCTCACCTTTTCTCATTCTCCCCTTTTCTCTTTCTCTCTACTTCCATCTCACCTTTTCTTTCTCCCCTTTTCTCTCTGTTTCTCTCTCCTTCCATCTCACCTTTTATCTTTCTCCCCTTTTCTCTTTCTCTCTCCTTCCATCTCACCTTTTCTCATTCTCCCCTTTTCTCTCTGTTTCTCTCTCCTTTTCGCATTCTCCCCGTTTCTCTCTCCTTCCATCTCACCTTTTATCTTTCTCCCCTTTTCTGTTTCTCTCTCTCCTTCCATCTCACCTTTTCTCTTTCTCCACTTTTCTCTCTGTTTCTCTCTCTCCTTCCATCTCACCTTTTCTCTTTCTCCCCTTTTCTCTCTGTTTCTCTCTCCTTTTCGCATTCTCCCCTTTTCTCTCTGTTTCTCTCTCCTTTTCGCATTCTCCCCTTTTCTCTCTGTTTCTCTCTCCTTCCATCTCACCTTTTCTCTTTCTCCCCTTTTCTGTCTCTCCTTCCATCTCACCTTTTCTCATTCTCCCCCTTTCTCTCTGTTTCTCTCTCCTTTTCTCATTCTCCCCTTTTCTCTCTGTTTCTCTCTCCATCCATCTCACCTTTTATCTTTCTCCCCTTTTCTGTTTCTCTCCTTCCATCTCACCTTTTCTCTTTCTCCACTTTTCTCTCTGTTTCTCTCTCTCCTTCCATCTCACCTTTTCTCTTTCTCCACTTTTCTCTCTGTTTCTCTCTCTCCTTCCATCTCACCTTTTCTCTTTCTCCCCTTTTCTCTCTGTTTCTCTCTCCTTTTCGCATTCTCCCCTTTTCTCTCTGTTTCTCTCTCCTTTTCGCATTCTCCCATTTTCTCTGTTTCTCTCTCCTTCCATCTCACCTTTTCTCATTCTCCCCTTTTCTCTCTGTTTCTCTCTCCTTCCATCTCACCTTTTCTCATTCTCCCCTTTTCTCTCTCCTTCCATCTCACCTTTTCTCATTCTCCCCTTTTCTCTCTGTTTCTCTCTCCTTCCATCTCACCTTTTCTCATTCTCCCCTTTTCTGTTTCTCTCTCCTTCCATCTCACCTTTTCTCATTCTCCCCTTTTCTGTTTCTCTCTCCTTCCATCTCACCTTTTCTCATTCTCCCCTTTTCTGTTTCTCTCTCCTTCCATCTCACCTTTTCTCTTTCTCCCCTTTTCTGTTCCTCCTTCCATCACACCTTTTCTCATTCTCCCCTTTTCTCTGTTTCTCTCTCCTTCCATCTCACCTTTTCTCTTTCTCCCCTTTTCTCTCTGTTTCTCTCTCCTTCCATCTCACCTTTTCTCTCTCTCTCTATCTCTCCCTCTTTCCCTCTCCCGTCTCTCTCTCTCTCACCCTTGCTGGTGCGGGCTGCGATCAGGCCCGGCGTCTCTCCCAGGTCGTTGTGGATCTCCACGTCGGCTCCAAACACGATCAGAGCTTTAATCAGATCCATGTGGTCCAACTGCAGCACAGCACAGTCACAGAAACACATTGGAGTCATTAAAGGAGGAACATGAGGACAAACTGAACTTACAGCGGTTCCCCTGTTAACCCAAATACAGTCACCAGCCAAGACTGTGTGAAATCCGGGTTCAGGCTTCAAGACGTCTCCTTCTTCTGCATTAGCTGAGTAATGTACAACACCAGTCGAAAGTTTGGACACATTCATACAACCGGATGCTCTTTTTCTCGGAGTTTCTGCTTCCGTACGCAGGTGCATTATCCTGTATATATATATATATATATATATATATATATATATATATATATATATATATATATATATATATATATATATATATCTCTCTCTCTCATCTCCTCAGAAACATCACCTTTCAAATCTGATTTGTTGTGGAGTTCCACAAGGTTCGGTGCTAGGCCCTAAATTGTCTATACCGTATTTAAACTACACTGGCAAAGTGTTGTTAAACAGCAGGTTGTTAGTCATTCAAGGTTCTATATAGAACCATTGTCTTTTCTTAAGAACCTTTGAAGAACCATCATTTTTAAGAGTGTATGTTAGGTAAAAAAGGTAGGCAAAATGAATGAAAGATTCAGCCTACAACTTTTTTTTTTTTTTTTTGCATAGTATGATAAAAGTTATCCTATATAGAAACAAAATAAGCAAGACTATTTGAGACTCCACGCACTTCTACTACGCATTAACTACACTCACCACACGTCTTAGCTGAAGGACTAAATTTGGGGGAAAAAACTCAACATTTCACTAAAATATCACTTTAAATTTTCACAGAACTAAATAATCAATCAGCTAAATCACACAAAAACTTTCCAAGCTATTTCTTTAAGCCTGTCATCAGAACCAAAAGTTTTCAAGCTTGACGTATTTTAAATATGTAAATGAACACTATGCGAATTAATGAGGAAATAAACATCTATTAATCCGTTTCTGATCTCTGCGCTTTTACCAGTTTGATATGTGAGAACTCATTTAGTAATTGATGAGCAATAAGATAAGGACTCTGATTGTGCCCCATATGTGCCTGCATGTTTCTTTAATGCTCAAAGTGGTTGTGAAACGGCAGCTGGACATACAGCGGCCCGTTAGGCCTGTTACCTTCATGGCCAGGTGCAGAGCCGTGTTGCCGTCCTCGCCCTTAATGTTGGGGTCAGCTCCGTGAGTGAGCAGCATCATGGCGGCCTCAAAGCGCCCCCTCTTGGTCAGGATGTGTAACGGACTCTCGCCCGTATTGCTCAGGTAGTTCACGTTGCAGCCGCGGTCCAGCAAGAGACGGCTCATCTACAGACGACAGAGGAATGTTAATCGATGTGCAGGACCAAAGCTTTAACAGAGACTAATGAGCTTATTAAAGCTAAACAAATGGGTGTGAATAAACATCTGCAGAAACAGTGCGAAACTAATAGATTCAATACGTTTCTGATTCTCCTGCAGTTTAATTGTAGCTCTAATCATGTCCATCTGATTCAGATGCTTCATTAACCCACTGTGGGGTGTTAGAGGTGTTGAAAGAATTAAAAACTGTTTGACGTGAGGCACTGATATCAAAAAAGTACTACTTGGGCCAGATTCATTTTACACAAGACTGGAAAATAGCATCAAAATCTAAATGTCAGCTGTTTTTATGGGCTGCGTTTTCCCCATGACCACTGATGAAGGACTAAAGGATGGCCAACACAAACTGTGCAGCAACTAACAACTGTCTGTCTCTGATGTTACATCTACAAGGTGCACGAATAAGGTAGGGGTGTCAATTAAGAGTGAACAGTCAGTGGACAGTGTTTACTGCTGTGTCTGATCCACTCACACCAGTGCAACACAAACACCCCACCACCATGTCAGTGTCACTGTAGTGGTGAGAATGATCCACCACCCATATAATACCTACTCTGTGAGGGTCCATGGGGGTCCTGACCACTGAAGAACAGGGTAACAAAGTATGCAGAGAAACAGATGGACTACAGTCTGTAACTACAGAACTACAAAGTGCTCCTATATGGTCAGTGGAGCTGATAAAACGGACAATGAGGGCATATCTCTCATATCATAGCGTGGTTTTAATGTCGCTATGGCACTATATATAATATATATAAAATTAGCCTGTATTATATATACTGAGTAAACAAATGCTAACTGACCAGTCAAAAAGCTTTTTAAAGAATATTTAAAAGGTTTAAATGTGAGCTATGGTGTGTTGCTGACCTCAGCCGTCTTTGCCCAGTGCAGAGGGGTTCCCCCATACACCGGGTCTTGGGCCTGCAGCTGGGCTGGGTGAGCAGCCAGAATAGCCTCAGCACAGCTAGAGAGAGAGTGAGAGAGAGAGAGTGTGTGAGAGAGCGCGCAAGAGAGACAGAGACATAGAGAGAGAGCGAGAGAGAGCGAGAGAGAAAGAAAACAAGAGAAAGAGAAAGAGAAAGAGAAAGAGAGAGAGAGAGAGAGAGAGAGAGAGAGAGAGAGAGAGAGAGAGAGAGAGAGAGAGAGAGAGAGAAGGAGAGAGAGGACAAGAGAAAGAGGGAGAGAAAATGAGAGACAGAGACAGAGAGAGAGAGCGTGCGAGAGAAAACGAGAGGGAGAGAAAACGAGCGAGAGAGAGCGAGCGAGCGAGCGAGAGAGAGCGAGCGAGAGCGAGCGAGAGAGACAGCAAGAGAGAGAGAGCGAGAGACAGCAAGAGAGAGAGAGAGCGAGAGAGAGAGCGAGAGATTGTGTGAGTAAAAAAGTACCTAGGAGTGTTATAATAGAAAAAGGGACAGAGACACAGAGAGAGAGAGTGTGAGAGAGAGCGAGAGAGAGAGCGAGAGCGCAAGAGACAGCGAAAGAGAGCGAGCGAGAGAGAGCGAGAGACAGCAAGAGAGAGCGAGAGACAGCAAGAGAGAGAGCGAGAGCGAGAGAAAGCGAGAGAGAGAGCGAGAGAAAGCGAGAGAGAGAGCGAGAGAGAGCGAGAGAGAGCGAGAGAGAGCGAGAGAGAGAGCGAGAGACAGCGAGAGAGAGAGCGAGAGAGCGCGAGAGAGAGCGAGAGAGAGAGCGAGAAAGACAGCGAGCGAGAGAGAGCGAGAGAGCGCGAGAGAGAGCGAGAGAGAGAGCGAGAAAGACAGCGAGCGAGAGAGACAGCGAGCGAGAGAGCGAGAGAGACAGCGAGCGAGAGAGACAGCGAGCGAGAGAGACAGCGAGAGAGAGAGACAGCGAGAGAGAGAGACAGCGAGAGAGAGAGACAGCGAGAGAGAGAGACAGCGAGAGAGAGACAGCGAGAGAGATTGTGCGAGTAAAAAAGTACCTAGGAGTGTTATAATAGAAAAAAAGAACATATCCAAAATTCCACTGTGGTCCATAATGCAATTAAGGATATAAAGGATTCAGAGAATGTAAAAGGTAATTATAATTATTGTATCACTACATTACAGACCAAGTGTTAAGCTAATATCTATTACCCATCTCGACTATGTTATATTATACTTAATTCTGAGTGGTTAAAACCTTAATTACCTCACAAAAGTCCATTCAAAGCAGGGCTCAACGGTTTCAGCTACACATCCCGCCACTTCATTTCAACACTGATAGACTTAGCAAGGAATGTGTTTACATGCACTTAATAATCTGATAACTGCAAAAAATCTGATTTTGTCAGTAATACGATCAGCGCGTTTACATCCACTTGAGTAATCGGATAATGAGGAAACTCCGGATCTGCACGAGTCAGACAGTAATCAGATTTCCACTTTGCAGCCAGCCAATAAACTCACAGTGAAAGACTCCAACTTCAGGCTACAGCTGTTTTATTTATTTTTAAAACTTTACCTGAAAATATGAAGATGCATCATCTAGAAGCATGTATTTCAGTGTCTGCTTGTCTCGCGGCGACGCTGCTCACTTATTTCTGGCACCATCATCTCTTCGCACATGCGCAGACAGAGGACAGTAGGGGGCGTACATGGGCTCAGAAATCTGATCAATGAGCTAAAATCCAGCTCTCTTTAGCAGATTTCTCAATCGGATTTCTAGACCTTACTCCGATCTAGGAAATCAAAGCGTGCTGTTTACATGACCGTTTATCAGATAACTACAGAAAACAGATTATGATGGGATTATTGAGCGCATGTAAACACACTCACTGCCACTAGCTACCAGCAGAGAGCGTTCCATCAGTACAACACGCTGGAAGATGCCGCACTAGAAACATCAGAGTAGATGGTGCACCTTTTTAAACTGCTGCTTACACCACCTGGGCAGCTCAACACTCTTGGAGGAGAACATTAACTGCCAGTTCTCTTAGCTAACACACACCCACGTTGACCAGCATTATGCTGAGTGACAGTCCAGACAAAGTCCTGACCACAGGAACAGAAGTTAACCTTTAACATCTTTTACTGCAATGAGAATGTAGTTCCAAGAGGAACTCCTTCATGACAAACCTACATGAGCTGATGCACCAAAAATGGAATCTTGGCAGGTGAAGAAGTGAAATCTAGATGATATATCTCCTATTTCTGAGTCTGAGGTTGCTGTAAGCTTATTATAAGATCACTAAACATATTTACAGACAATTTCACTTATTTTAAGTGATTCTAATAAGTCAAATTTTCACTATGTTGGCAAATAACTTTGCTTGTTCTAAGAAATCTGCTCAGTACAGTGAGATGATCTGACTTCCTAAAAGAAAAAGTATTGTGAGATTTGTGCGCACACACACACACACACTATATATATATATATATATATATATATATATATATAAAAATGCATAAAAATGAGTAAAAATGACAACAAATAAAACTACATTCCCTCATAATAAGCTTACAACAATCCTAAATGAGAAACTCGGGAAATGTCGACTGGATTTTCGATCAATTCATTTGCCAATATAGAACTGTTTCAGTGAATGGCTGCTCCTTGCTCACCCCCTCTCACTGTACTTCATGGCCGCGTGAATGGGGTAGCCACTGGCCCCGATGATGTCACAGCAGGCCCCGCCTCCCATCAGCGCCTTGGCAGTCTCTACTTTACCCATCCGACAAGCTATGTGCAGCGGCGTTTCCCCAGTGACGTTGACCTCGTTTATCCCGGCGCACATCTGAGAGCACAGCACCTGTGATGCAGCAACAGATTCCTTCATTAGAAAACACGCTGCAAACAAATCTCCCTAATAATGAGTGAAAGCTGGTAGGAAGTACCAAAAAAGTTGGGATGTGGGCAACAAAAGGCTGGTAAAAACCAGTATATGCTGGCTGTGATCTTTGGGCCTCAGGCAGCACTGCATTAAAAACAGGCATGATTGTGTAGAGGAAATCACTGCATGGGCTCAGAAACGGCTCTGAGAAACACTGTCTGTAAAAATAGTTCATCACTGCATCCACAAAAGCAAGTTCAAACTATAAAACGCAAAGAAGAAGAAACTGTACATCAACAGGATCCAGAAGTAGAAAAACTGCCAAAAAAATACCACTACAGTGGTCTATGACAGTGTCAGTGGGCGGGGCTGAACTGTTTCAGGCTGCTTCAGTGTTGTGTTGCCACTTTTTTCTAATTCTGATATTAAATATGTATCGTATCGTCTTTACACCCCATTTCTGTTTCTAACACAGTGGCCAGTGTATGTGTACATAGATGCTACATATCGCTGCTGTCGGAAGAAAACCTCTCCATTTATGATGTTTTTCCGTTTTTGGCATAATTTGAAAAAATCCCTGTTGCTCTTTACGTTGTGTGTAAATTTCACGAACAATGGACCAAACAAAACGGCTCAAAATGACCTGGAAAAAATTCTGGTTCCACCGACTTACATTTAAAGTAGTCTTTTTCTTCTCCTGTGAAGTTACCATTTTGGAGATACGAGGTTTCTTCAAACAACAGCGATATGCTTTTTTGCTTTAATTCTTTATTATGTGTAATTTGAACACAAGCACTGTTTCACATCCAGTTATTCGTAAGAAGACCCTCCTTCATATGCACCACCATACGAAGACAAACCTGCAATAGTGTTTATACCAACAACAATCCAGCAGGCTGTTGACCTTTACGGTCTAGTGCAGTAACACTGAAGCTTTCGCCGCCAGTCTTGATCTGAACCCACCTCCACGACTGTGGCGGAGTCCTGTTTGGCTGCGCAGTGCATGGGTGTGTCCCCGTTCTTGTCCGTGATGTCAGTGCGAGCTTGGCACTCCTCCAGCAGCTCCCGCACACAGCCCACTTCGCCCCGCTCGCACGCGATGTGCAGCGCCGTCTGACCCTGCGCATCTCGCACGTTCATCTGACTGAAGATATAAGACCATAAGCAGTTACTAACGGCCAGCGGTCAAGCCACCCTGATCTTTTTTGTGTGTTTAGTTCTATTAAAAAAAGATAATAAAACAAAAACACACAATTTTAACCTTATTCATACCAGCCAAAACATCTGAAGGTGTTTTTAGCTCTGCACTGGAGCTACGAGGCTAACAAGTGATCAGTTCCCTCCTATGCAGAGCAAAACATGTCCATTTTTAGAGATATAGTATTATACAGTATTAGGAACCACCAATGCCAGAATGAATGATCGAGTGAGTTGGGAGAATTCCTGGTGGGCTGGCAGCATTTTGGGCCAGTTACTGTGAGCTAAAGCATGATCTAGCACATATCAGCACAAGAACGCTTAGATAAACTATAAATGCTACACCCAAGTGTATCTGCAGTGATTTAGGGGTTAAACCAGTGGCCCTCGCCTCAAGTGGTCCAGCCCCGGTTTGCTGATTGTAACTCACACAGTGGATGTAGATCAGATGAAGTTAGCTTTTTATTCTCATCTTCCACCTTAAATGATGTTTATTTAAGGGGGAAATGAAGTTATTTTGCACAAAATCAATGGTGTTTGTGTGGGTTGGCCTGCATCATGTAACTCTTGGGCTGGAAACACATCCTAATCCAGCCTGGAAACCGTGTAAGCAAGTCTACTGCTATCAGTGCTGGACCACATTCCATCTCCCATCTCATCTAATCCCAGCGGTGCATGACGGCTGCATGACAGACGCATGAGGGCAAAATTTGCCTCACTGTATGGCACATAAATTCAGTAGATTTAAACCAATGAGCCCAGGTGTCGGACTGCATTCAGCCAATCATCATAAACGCTGAGCATTGTTTCCTTCTTTGAATCCATAACCCCCAATTTAGATGTATTCAGTTCCATCTCCTAGTTAGGACTTCCCCAATCACACAATACCACCAGTGCTAGGTGGGTGAAGGCTAACACAGGCTTCCTCCGAGACTTGAGAAGCAACACCGCACCTTTTCAAACTGTCGCTAATGAAACATCACTGGAGCTCAACACGCTTGGAGGAGAACACTAACCACCAGTTCTGTTACATCAGCTAACAGAAGCCTGCGCTGGGTAGCATCGCGCTGAGTGATTGGGGGAGACGGGGGGCCATCCTACCCACACAGAGAGCAAGGGGCCGATTGCGCTCTCTTGGACTCTGGGCTACGGATGTGTAGTGTCACCAGGGATGGAAGTCGCAATGTCCTGATAAACAGGGCCAATGAGTAGATGGTTGCATCCTGTTTGAACACTCACCTCAAAACATAGTTGTGCTTCAGGCAGTCCCGAAGGCCAGTATCCACGGCAATGTGGGCGGAGCTCCAGTCAGGATGGTTCCGCAGGCAGTCTACGATTGGCTGAAGCGTCTCTGGTCTGAGTGGAGGGCGGAGCGTCTCGTAAAATGGGCGGAGCTTAAGGCTATATTGAGGAAACCAGTTCATGGCATCTTCCTCCGACGCCACCTGGAACAACCTGAGGGAAAGTGGTGGCAGACAAAGAGATAAAAGGATAAAATGAGGAATGGAGAAAGTATCTGACGAGCATAAATAACTTCATAATTAATAGCAAAAAGATCTCAAAAACACTCCTTTATCAAGACCTGTGACAGATAATGTCAACAGTCTCATCACTCACTCCACACCTACAGTTGTATGCAAAAATTTAAGCACCTCTGGTCAAATGACATTTTGTTGATTTTTGTGTAAATATTTTTCTTATACATTTTCTGTTCAGAAACAAAAACAATCCAACGAATAGACATACAAAAAGACACAGAAAATGAAAATACACTACATTTCCAAAAGTTTTCACTCATCCATCCAAATCATTGAATTCAGGTGTTCCAATCACTTCCATGGCCACAGGTGTATAAAGCCGAGCCCCTAGGCCTGCAGACTGCTTCTACAGACATTAGTGAAAGAATGGGTCGCTCTCAGGAGCTCAGTGAATTCCAGTGTGGTACCGTGTTCGGACATCACCTGTGCAACAAGTCCAGTCGTGAAATTTCCTTACTACTAAATATTCCACAGTCAACTGTCAGTGGGATTATAACAAAGTGGAAGCGAATTGGGAACGACAGCAACTCAGCCACGACCATTTAAATTGACAGACGGATGCTGAGGGGCATAGTGCGCAGAGGTCACCAACTTTCTGCAGTCAATCACTACAGACCTCCAAACTTCATGTGGCCTTCAGATTAGCTCAAAAACAGCAGCTGCATCCAAGCCTTACATCACCAAGCGCAATCAAAGCAAGGAATGCAGTGGTGCAAAGTGCCGCCACTGGACCCTCTGAAGTGACCGATCACGCTTCTCCATCTGGGAATCCGATGGACGAGTTTGGGTTTGGCAGTTGCCAGGAGAACGGTACTTGTCTGACTGCATTATGCCACGTGTAAAGTTTGGTGGAGGGGGATAATGGTGTGGGGTTGTTTTTCAGGAGTTGGCCTTAATTCCAGTTAAAGGAACTCCTAAAGCTTCAGCCCCAGTTTTACACTCCCAACTTTGTGGGAACAGTTTGGGGACGGCCCCTTTCCTGTTCCAGCATGACTGCGCACCAGTGCACAAAGCAGGTCCATAAAGACACGGATGAGCCAGTTTGGTGTGGAAGAACTTGACTGGCCTGCACAGAGTCCTGACCTCAACCTGATGGAACACCTTTGGGATGAATTAGAGCGGAGACTGCAAGCCAGGCCTTCTCGTCCAACGTCAGTGTCTGACTTAACAAATGTGCTTCTGGAAGAACGGTCAAGAATTCCTATAAACACTCCTAAACCTTGTGGAAAGCCTTCCCAGAAGAGTTGAAGCTGTTATAGCCGCAAAGGGTGAGCCAACATCACATTAAACCCTATGGATTCAGAATGGGATGTCACCCAAGTTCATATGTGAAGCCAAACGACCGAATACTTCGGGCAATATGGTGTATATTCAATTAAACAAGGTGCTATATTTTGTTGATTTTTGAAGAGCAAAGAATAAAAAAAAAACACAAAGATAAAAATAAAAATAATAAACATAAGCTCTTCTGCAAATGTTAATACACAGTTTATCTCTGCATTTGATAACTTAGATATTTCCTGTACCGTGAGCTGCCCAACAAACCCGAAGCACAATAGCTCACAGCTTAAAACTTCAAGAAGTCAGTTAGAGCTGTTTGATGGGAAATGTGCCAGTCTAGTGAAACTTACTGAATCCAAACTGTTCCCAACTTTTTTGAAGCGTGCTACTAAAAATCTAAATGGGCAGATCTTTTCGGAAAAATGCAAATATTTCTGAGTTTCAACGCCTGATGTGTCGTCCTTGCACTATTTTTAATGAAATATCGGTTCTTAATGATTTGCACCTCATTGCATTCTGTGTTTATTTACACTTTGCAAAGCAAAAGCAAGTTGGGAGAATTCCTGGTGGGCTGGCAGCATTTTGGGCCAGTTACTGTGAGCTAAAGCATGATCTAGCACATATCAGCACAAGAACGCTTAGATAAACTATAAATGCTACACCCAAGTGTATCTGCAGTGATTTAGGGGTTAAACCAGTGGCCCTCGCCTCAAGTGGTCCAGCCCCGGTTTGCTGATTGTAACTCACACAGTGGATGTAGATCAGATGAAGTTAGCTTTTTATTCTCATCTTCCACCTTAAATGATGTTTATTTAAGGGGGAAATGAAGTTATTTTGCACAAAATCAATGGTGTTTGTGTGGGTTGGCCTGCATCATGTAACTCTTGGGCTGGAAACACATCCTAATCCAGCCTGGAAACCGTGTAAGCAAGTCTACTGCTATTAGTGCTGGACCACGTTCCATCTCCCATCTCATCTAATCCCAGCGGTGCATGACGGCTGGATGGGCCATCCTACCCACCCGGAGAGTGCGAGGCCAATCGTGCTCTCTTGGACTCCCGGCTACGGATCGAACTCGTGATCTCCTGATAAACAGAGGTCAACGCTTAGAGGGTCACATCCTCTTTGAACGCTCACCTCGGCCACACAAACCCACACAATCTGCGCTGCCCAACAAACCCAAAGCACAAGTTGAAACGTGTTACTAAAAATTGAAATGGATCTTTTTGGAAAAAATACCTATATTCCTCAGTTTCAACATTTGATATGCTGTCCTTGTACTATTTTCAATCAAATATGGGGTTCAAATAATTTGCACATGACTGCACTGTTTTTATTTACATTTTGCACAGCATCCCAACTTTTTTGGAATTTGGGTGGTATAAATATGTATATTAACATATTCATACACCAGGGTTCGTAATTTACATAGCAAAATATGGATATCCCATTTCACCCCTTGCCTCTACCACATTAACCCCTCCGTTTTGTGAGTTCACGTCTAGGGGTGGGGTGTCCCGATTTTTGTTGAGATAGAGGGGTGTGGTGAAGTGTCGGACCTACATGGCCCTCCAAACAGAGGTTTTTCAGAGACTCCACACAGACTGATATGAGGGAAAAAAAGAAAAATCAGCAAGATGACTGAACAAACCACCAAAGAAACCCCCAAATGTGAGAATCTTCTCCGTTAAAAATTACGATAAGCTTTGCATTTTCTTAGATTTAATGCCATTTCTGTGTATTATGGTCTTTTTCTTCATAACAAGCATAAAAATTTCGTAGTGTGCGCTGATGTCTCGGTAGCCAGCTAGCTAGCTTCCCCGTTCCACCTTAACTAGTCCAGCAGTTCTGACGCCTGAAGTGCCAGGATGTGGCTCCATTTAAGGTGGAACGAGAAAATTTGAACAAGAATCTGGTGAATGTGTGACTTCAGCTTCAGATCACTGAAGAATTAGTGGTGGGTGATAATAAATAATTGCCCCCCTCTTTGAAGGCGTATGATCCCTACATGTGACTAAAGCCCAGCAGTGAGGAGCTGAACTTTTCCCCTCCTGTGCTGTCACTGCAGACGGGCAGGGTCGCCTACAGAGCAGCACTAGCAGCTGTTAATGAAGTGATGCTCTTTTTATTTGAGGGTCCTATTAATCCCTGTAACCAATATCCCTGTTACTCCGTTCCAAGGGGCAAGGAGACAGTCGACAACAAGGGGTAGGGTAAAAATGAGACACAGGATTGGGCCGAAGTATTTTATGGGACTAGAATTAAAATGAACACTTATACCAATATTTTTCAAATTCTTTGGGTAACAAAGTTTTTTAGTCATTTTTGGATAGTAAATAAACTGGCTATATACATCATGACGCCTGGTTCTCATCATCACCACTCTGAAGAACCACTTCACACTAAACTACACTGCTTGACTTTGTTTACTCTCCAAGTTACTATGGAGAAAATTATGGGCTGTTTTTCCTGACGCTGGTGTATCCATTGCTGGTTCTTTATTTCAATGTTCGACTAAGAATCCAAAGAACGTTATGAGCCTTTGGTGGTGAGCGGCTTATCTGCGTAATGATGAAACAGCCTGAAATTCCAGGCCTCGTCCAGCAATCAGTCCAGAGGATGATTAAGTTACACTGAAAGCAAACATCAGTGAGAGCTTCGGGCTAAAACCAATGGCAGACTCTAGAATCAGAAACTACTTCTCACATGTTTGGTACTTATTTGATCTGAACTCATCTTAGTATTTATTTTAGTGAAGCACATTTTTCATGTACATACTGTTCTGTGCAAGTCTAAAACAATACTTTCATTTACTTAATATCCAGGCAAAGTATTAATTTTCAGCATCAGAAAGAAACAGAAAGGACATTTAACAGAAAATTACAACCACTGAATACCTTTAATACAGCTTCCACTCTTTACAAGAGACTAACTTTCAGTTTTAAAGTACAACCCCAATTCCAGTGAAGTTGCGTAAAACATAAATAAAACCAGAATATGTTGATTTGCAAATCCTTTTCAACCGATATTCAATTGAATACACTACAAAGACAAGATGTTTAATGTTCAAATGGATAAACTTTATTGTTTTTTGCAAATATTCGCTCATTTTGAATTTGATGCCTGCAACATGTTCCAAAGAAGTTGGGACAGGGGTAACAAAAGACTGGGAAAGTTGAGGAATGCTCAAAAACACCTGTTTGGAACATTCCACAGGTGAACAGGTTAATTGGGTATAAAGGGAGCATCCCTGAAAGGCTCAGTCGTTCCCAAGCGAGGACGGGGCGAGGTTCACTACTTTGTAAACAACTGCGTGAGCAAATAGTCCATCAGTTTAAGAACAACGTTTCTCAATGTGCAATTGCAAGGAATTTAGGGATTTCATCATCTACAGTCCATAATATCATCAAAAGATTCAGAGAATCTGGAGAAACCTCTGCAAGTAAGCAGCAAGGCAGAAAACCAACATTGAATGCCCGTGACCTTCGACCCCTCAGTCGACCCCTCACTCGACCCCTAACGCACTGCATTAAAAACTGACATCATTCTGTAACGGATATTCCCACATGGGCTCAGGAACACTTCAGAAAACCACTGTCAGTGAACTCAGTTCGTCGCTCCATCTACAAGTGCAAGTTAAAACTCTGCCATGCAAAGCGAAGCCACATATCAACAACACCCAGAAACGCCGGCGGCTTCTTTGGGCCTGAGCTCATCTGAGATGGACTGACGCAAAGTGGAAAAGTGTCCTGTGGTCTGACGAGTCCATATTTCACACTGTTTTTGGAAATCATGGATGTCGTGTCCTCCGGGCCAAAGAGGAAAAGGACTGTCCGGATTGTTTTGCACATCTGTGAAGGCACCATTAATGCTGAAAGGTACATACAGGTTTTGGAGCAACATCTGCTGCCATCCAAGCAGCGTCTTTTTCAGGGACGTCCTGCTTATTTCAGCAAGACAATGCCAAGCCACATTCTGCACGTGTTACAACAGCATGGCTTCATAGTAAAAGAGTGCGGGTACTAGACTGGCCTGCCTGCAGTCCAGACCCGTCTCCCGTTGAAAATGTGTGGTGCATTATGAAGCACAAAATACGACAACGGAGACCCCGGACTGTTGAACAACTGAAGTTGTACATCAAGCAAGAATGGGAAAGAATTCCACCTACAAAGCTTCAACAATTAGTGTCCTCAGTTCCCAAACGCTTATTGAGTGTTGTTAAAAGGAAAGGTGATGTATCACAGTGGTAAACATGCCCCTGTCCCAACTTCTTTGGAACGTGTTGCAGGCATCAAATTCAAAATGAGTGAATATTTGCAAAAAACAATAAAGTTTATCCGTTTGAACATTAAATATCTCGTCTTTGTAGTGTATTCAATTGAATATAGGATGAAAAGGATTTGCAAATCATCGTATTCTGTTTTATGTTTTACACAACGTCCCAACTTCACTAGAATTGGGGTTGTACAACCTCAACTCCAAAATAGATGGAACAGTGTGTGAAATGCTAATAAAACCAAAAAGCAGTGATGAGTAACATCTGTTTGAGATGTATTAAATTGAAAAAAAAAGCACAAAAACACAATATTTCATTTCTTACCTTATGAAGTTCATTGTTTTCCATAAATCTATGCTTATTCCAAATTTGATACCTGCAACACGTTCCATAAAAGTTGGGACAGAAGCATGTTTACCGCTGTGTGACATCATTTTTCTTTGTAGCCACTTGAACTTCTTGGAACCATCAGTGGTTCCAAAACACCCTTCGTCATGTTCTTCATAACTCATATTTCATAAGCTCCATTCAGAAGCTGGGCGTCGTGTGAGGCTGTAGCTCTTCTCTCCAGTCTAATAGACGGTGATGTCATTTTAAACCCTTATAATAAAAGAAGCTGAACTCAGTTTGTTTATCTACTGAAAGTCGACCTGTTTTTCCCCAAACCTGGGCTCTAAACTATAAACAGACGGCTCTGGAAACATTACTTTTATAAAATAACACAAAGAGCGTCAGAGATTTTTGCCTTTCAGCAGTAAATTGTAAGCACATAGTAATATATGTGATCATAAAACACATTTACTGTTAAACTGAGGGGAACTTACAAAATAAATTAATTAATTAAAATAAATATTTGCATTTATTTCATGCAGGTACTGGATAATTTTCCTTATGATTTGGTCATGTAAATTCAGATGCACAAACCAAAATAGACCCTGCAGCATAAGAGGCTTTAACAGCACTTAAAAGTCATTTGGTTTTAGGTTTGAAAGTGGAATTTCTTGATGCAGAAGTCTTCAGCTGTTCAACAGTACAGGGCCTTTGTTTTCCTGTTCTGAGCTTAACAATACGACATTTCAATTAATAGACTGTTCTGGACTGCAGACACCCGTAGCTCTGATTACGCAGCCATGCTGTTGCAACATATGCAGAATGTGGTCTGGTTTTGTCTTGTTGAAATAAGCATGGACATCCCTAAAAGGCAGCATATGTTGTTTCAAAATGTGTTCAGCATTACTGGTGCTTTAAAAGATGCAAGTCACCCACTAACACCCCCCCCCAGACACTGGCATTTGAACTTTACACTGGTAATGATCCTGACGCTCATTTTCTTCTTTGGCCTATAGAATATAACGTATATTATTTTTATAACCAACCTGAAAAGGTTCACTCATCAGACCACAAAAACCCATTTCCACTATGCATCAGTCCATTTCAGATGAGCTTGAGCCCAAAAAAGTCGGCAGCGTTTCTAGACGTAGCTGAAAGACGGCTTCCACTGTGCATAGTACAGACTTAACTTGTTTTTGTGGATGCAGTGACAGACAACATCTTTCAAAGCCATGCAGTGACATCCATTACAGAAACATGCCATTTTCTAATGGGCATTCCGGTGTGTTTTTGGCCCTTTTCCTTTATGCACAGAGATATTTACAGATTGAATCTTTAAATGATATTATGCACTGTGGAAGGTGAAATTCCTAAAATTGTGGTGGTGAGGCTTGACTATACTTGCTCATAAAGGACTCTGCCTTTCCTGGATGCTCCTATTATATCTATATCATATTATATCTAGCATATACATTATATGCATGATTGCATCACCTGCTTAAGATGTGTTCCTAGTTTTAAACTGTTCTTGTACCAACTTTTTTGGAACATGCTACAGGCATCAATTTCAGAATGAGCACATATCTAAACTACATTTAGATAAACATTACATATCTTGACTTTATACTGTTTTTATTCAAATAGAGGTGAAAGTTGGTGTAAAAAGCACTGTATTCTGTTCTTATTAGCATTTTCCCTACTGTCCCAACTTTTTTGAGATTGTGTTTGTACTCTGGAGGGATAATTTTCCACGCCTCTGAAATTCAGTCTTAGAAGTTGGTTTTGAATTTTCTGCTTTTCACCATCCAAATAATCCCAAGTACATTTACACACTGTAGACAGAAACTTGTATCATTTTAATAGAAATTAACCCCTTTAAATCCCAAGCTTATTACAGACTAAGCCTTATTATTCAGTAACAACAGGACTGCTGGACTGAGAATAGTCCACCAACCAAAAATATTCGGCCAACAGCGTCCTGTGACCACTGATGAAGGACTAGAGGATGACCAACACAAACTGTGCAGCAGCAGATGAGCTGTCGTCTCTGACTTTACATCTTCAAGGTGGACCGACAAGGTAGGAGTGTCTGATAGAGTGGAGAGTGGACAGTGAGTGGACACGGTGTTTAAAAACTGCAGCAGCACTGCTGTGTCTGATCCACTCGTACCAGCCCAACACACACCAACACACCACCATCACGTCAGTGTTACTGCAGTGCTGAGAATGACCCACCAACCAAATAGTACCTACTCTGTGAGGGTCCATGGGGGTCCTGACCACTGAAGAACAGGGTAAAAGTGGGCTAATAAAGTATCAGAGAAACAGATGGACTACAGTCTGTAACTGAAGAACTACATCCAGCTAGATGAGCATTTTGGGAAAAAAAAAAGAATATTTTACAATAAATATGTCATCAAATATGAGTTTGAAACACTCCTTTGTAGGCACCACTAGTTCATACCTCAGGCTGGACTGGGCGTTACCTCATGGACAGACTGAATGAGGACCTACATAGCACTTCAGTTCTGATAGAACAAGGGGCTTTTGTAAGAGTGGTGTGATAAGCAGTCTTGTGACTGACGCAGGCACTTTGGGAATGACCAGAACAACAAAGGTCCATCCATTCAGTCCAGCTGAGAGTGTCACAACCTCAATCAGTCAGTCACAATGTAATCAGTGGGATGCAGCATCATCCACTACATCAGAGCAAAGCATACACTAACGTTCAGTATAACATCTATTTGGTTGCAGATCTTGTTCAGAGATGCTCATCTTCTTCAAATTTACAGCTTTCAAAACCCTTAATATGACGTCAGGAAGCTGGAAGTAAAAACGAAGAATGGGGAACGAAGCCGTATATCATTCTAAAATAACTGAAAAAGCTGAAAAATGTTGAGAATGAAGATACAATAAAAAGAATTCAGGATATTTCAAATGTCAAAGTAGATCTAATGACAAACATTCATGCAAATAGATCATTACAGTAGATTATTTATGCATTTATCCACTTCTTGCTCACAGAATTCTTGAAATATTGAATAAAATCTAAAAACACCTTTTGGTGAATAGTGTGTACTGTTTACCTCCACATTGCTTCAGTTATTACTGTATGAAATATTGTAAAAAAAAAAAAATATGATAATCTGGCAAGTGAGTCCACAGTTTTGAACAGGATTGCACAATATATTGTTTGTTAAACCCCGTAAAATCCCAATTACATCCTGGTGAAACTTTTATACAAATTTTGTTGCTTGAAATCTACATTCTACAATCATACAACTAACTTGCTGGAGTTTAATCTAAAGATTCCCCCAACTCACTTGCAACTCAGCAAAAGTTGCAAACGGCTCAACTTTATGGAATGAAGCCAAACACAATGCTGATAACAAATCACGTGATCATGTCAAACAGCTTTGAATCTATTGATTTTACAGGATCAGTGGACAAAAAAACTCGAGTTAGAACTCGAGTAAGTTGCAGGTGTATCAAAAATCCAAGCCGCTTATTCGGCTAACTAGTGGAGTTCCTGAAGGTCTGGTAAGCAGCATTGATCATTTTGAGCTGCTTTTGGTTTTGAAATTATGTTGCAGGCAACTCACAACGTGTAACTAGTTGCATGAAAGTTTCACGGACGGTGTAAAACCAGACTTTTGGCCACTTTGGGTAGGAGTCAGACTTGGCCATGTCCTTCTGATCAAATCAAAAGACCAGAGAACTCGGCAGCGTTTCTAGACGTTGCTGACATATAGTTTCCACTGTGCATATGACAGACTTACTTTGCCTTTGCGGATGCAGTGAGAGAACTCGACTAAGTTGCAAGTGCATCAAAAAACACAAGCTGCTAATTTGGCTAACTAGTGGAGTTACTGAATACCCGGGCAGCATGAATTGTTTTTGAGTTGCTTTTGATTTTGAAATTATGTTGCAGGCAACTAGTTGCATGAAAGTTTCACTATGTAAAGCCAGACTTTTGGGCAGCCCAAGGCCATGTCCTTCTGATCAAAACAAAAGACACAGGTAAAACCTGTTCCCAGATCAGTACTCTTAGGCCTTATATTGCTGGGAAGCATCAGAACATCAGTGGACCAATTTATTAGGGATTTCCAATTGTTGCATGAGTATTTGCATAATGCAAGCTGTGTACTGTAGTGAGAACACTGGTGGACAAAAAAACAAAATTGTGAATTCTGGCAAACTGATGAGGCTGAGGGATGCAAGGCTGAGCTACACAATGTTACATATACAAAACAAATTACATATTAAATGCTACAAACCCAACTCCGAAAACGTTGGAACAGCTTGTGAAATACTAATGAAAACAGAAACCACCAACTTCACTGATTTTTGGAAATATTTGCTCATTCCAAATTTGAGGCCTGAGACATGTTCCAAAAATGTTAGGACAAAAGCATGTTTACCACTGTGTCACATCATCTTTTCTCTTAACAGCACTTAATAAACATTTGGCGTCTGGAGAGACGAATTGATCCAGTTTTGAAAGCAGAATTTTTTGCCATTCGTCTGTTATGCAAATCTTCAGCTGTGCTAGCTTTGCTATCGTATTCTGAGCTTAATAAGCCACATATTTTCATCAGTAGACTGTTCTGGACTGCAGGCGCCTGTACTTTCTGATTACGCAGCCATGCTGTTGTGACAAATGCAGAATGTGGTTTGGTGTTGCCATGTTGAAATAATTGTGGGTGTCTCGGAAAAAGTGGGGAAGACAGCATATGTTGCTCCAAAATATGTTTCGCTTTAATGGAACCTTCAGAGATGTCCAGGCTACACAGTAATACCTCCGCATACAACGAACTTTACACTGGTAACATTTTTTTGGGCTGGAGAACATAACGGCCATTATTTCTATAAGCAACCTGAAAGGTTCACACGTCAGACCACAAAAACACATTTCCACTATGCATCAGTCCATTTCAGACGAGCTTGAGCCCAGAGAAGGCGGCAGTGTTTCTGGACGTTGTTGACGTAGAGCTTCCACTGCGCATAGTGCAGACTTGCTTAGGTGGTGAATTACCTAAAATTCTTGCAATCCTTGTGCGTGGAATGTTTTTTTTTTTTTTAACTGTTAGATGTAGATCTACAAAGTGCATAGTACAGTAAGTAGAGCTGATAAAACAGACAATGAGCGTAGAAACAAGGAGGTGGTCATAATGTTAGGCCTGATCGGTGTATCACTGCTTTCTGTTTTTATTTGCACTGTACCTACAGGCCCAACTTTTTTTAGAACTGGGTTTGTAGTTTTAGGCCAGAAAGGCCCTTTAAAGTGATTAAGCTGTAACAATTTGAATATTTTTCCATGTTCAATCCAATAAACAGGCGGTTCAGACGATGTTTTTCCGCTCACTGTATTGTTTTGGCATAGAGCACTGGGAGTAAATGGCGCTTTGAATTTGCATGATTCAAACTGTATTTGTTTAATAAAATATTACATCACAACTGCAACACATTCATCTGCAAATGACTGACGCCTTTGAAATAAAATCAAAGCTCTATATTTTGCGTACAGGGCAAAGATCTGGTACCACGACAACCCTTTTCCAGAATCTTTCTGAATAAGATCTTTCCAGAGCTCCTCCTGGCTGGTTTAAGTCTGACACTCACCTCAGTGCCATGGATGAGCTTTCGGGTAAGAGCAGCACACAGTCCCAGGAGTGGCTGGACATGTTCCTGTACAGCAACACCCTCCCCTCCTGCTTGAGCCGCACTTTGCCACCATACTCTGACAGCTGCACCTCCCGCACCCGGTACGGGTTGGTGAACAGGTTGGATACGGAAGTGACCGTGTCGTAAATTCGGCCCAGGAACTGCATTCTGACCTGGATTGAGAGATACAGGAGACCAGCAGAGGAGGGTGAGTGATGCCTACTCAGGCTGTTTTCCAGTCTACAAACCTTTACAGTGCAAGGCTATTAACTAAATTAAGACTCTGATGAAGAGGAATTCCACCCAATTTTTCAATTTCTATTTACATTTCTAAATAGTTAAGATCAAAGGTTATTCAGGGTGGTTTGATATAAAATGCTACAATGCACGCTCATGGCAGAGGAGCACATGCAGGGTGATGTGAGGCAAAATAGTCCCCAAAGAAAACAGATTTTAATCATTTTACCATCATCAACGTTCCATAAGAAACTCATGGTGATCCCTGGTTCCCTTCATCACCAGTGTAAAGAAATCGGAGTCTGTACGTTTCTCTATAATGAACCATTTCACAATAAACCGCTCTGAGTGACTCTGTTTACATCTCAGTGATTGAATTATAGAGATTTCTCTCTTAAACACGTGGAATTTCCCTTTAAATCGCTACTTAAACGGAAATCCTGGTCTTAAAACTAGCATTTAATGTTAATTAAGCGGAGCACCAGTTCGTCCTTTCACCTGGTGGTGGTAGCATGACTGGACTGTAAACTTACAGTGGAACATGACACGCTGTGTTAATGAAGTTAGCTAAGGTTTAAGTGCCTTTCTTCTCTGACTAGACCTGTAGCTTCCTTTACTGACCCACATTTAGTCAAGACTACAGCTACACAGCAAACTTAACACCGAGAACCAGCGATTCTGGCAAGATAGAACTGCATGTGCCCCATATTTCAAAGGATATAATAAATGTAATATAGTAATGTACATAATAAATAAAGTACATTATAAATAATGTAGTTTAATAAAGCGATTTCTGAATGCTGCATTTGACATATAAAGAACATGACCAAGCATTTCAGTTTGTCTCACGAACTGAATAGTTTGACAAGCAAGAACTTGAATTAAGATTAAGAGACCCTTATTAGTCCCACAAACGGGGAAATTTCACCTCCACATTTAACCCATCCGTGAAGTGAAACACCACATACACACTAGTGAGCACACACACACACACACACTAGGGGGCAGTGAGTACACTTGCCCAGTGCAGTAGGCAGCCCAATCCACAGCGCCTGGGGAGCAGTTTGGGGTTAGGCGTCTTGCTCAAGGACACCTCAGTCACGGACTGTAGGCTCTGGGGATCGAACCGGTGACCTTCACAAGGCTGGTTCCCTAACCTCCAGCCCATAACTGCCCCCAGTGGGGCATTCCCATTCCCTAGAATGGGAATATACTCAATACATAAGTCATGTTTTACTGTTGTTGTTACCCATTTAACTACGAATGAGCAATCCAGTGGTAAAAAAAAGCCTCGTGCATCTTTCGCGCAGTGATAGGAAACACAGTAGCTCAAAGCTCTGATTCTACACGCTGATGAGATTCACTGACCAGTGTGGACATGCACAGCCCATAACTTCTCAGGAAGAGTTATATGAGTTTAAGGGGTCACTGCCACATTTTACATCCTCAGTGACCCTCAAAGTCCAAAGACATGTACTCAGGCCAACTGGACATGGAAAATTGCCCTTAGGTGTGAGTGAATGTGTCCGTCTGTCTGCCCTGCGATGGACTGGTGATTTGTCCAGGGTGTATCCTGCCTTCCGCCCTTCCTAGCCCGCTGGGATAGGCTCCAGCACCCCCCCGCGACCCAGAAGGAGAATCGGCTTAGAAGATGCGTGTGAAGTGTGATCTGGTCCCTTTCTGAACACCCCTGCTCAAAAGACGACTTAGCATTACTTTAGGGGGCAAGTAGACTTATTTACAGTGGCTTTACCAATGTTTACTTCTTTATTTTGGCCAGAATGGATCTTTACTTAAAATACAGTGGACTGGAGGTGGGGTGTGCAGCAGAGCGAGGTCAGAGAGGTAAAGGCCCTTACTTGACTCCACAACTGCAACCAGTTCGATGTAACGGACTACAAACTGGATAACGATGAACTACAACTACGGGTCGCCAAACAGGTTTTCACGTTGCCTTAATTTTGACAAGGAGCGACTTAAGTCATTCTAAAAACCGAAAGTGCTGCCTGGACAGACTACGTGGTCGAGTTAAGGTTATATAACTAAAGCCAACGAAACCGGGACAATGTCTCGGTCGACGTTTTAGGAAAATTTGCCCCGTTTTCGTTCCGTCCTCCCTAAACACGCTCACTGAATTCATTCATGCCACTGGGCAGAAAACAGTCCGCCTCTGCTGCCAACAGCGAGCTCAAAACGAAGCTGAAGTTAGCTTCTTATTCGAATTGTCCCGTTCCACCTTAAATGATGTAGCAGTTAGACTACATTCCGGCGCCCCAGAATGTAAATGCTGCACCATTTAAGGTGGAACGGGACAATTCGAACCAGAAGCAAACGTCAGCCTCGTGAGTTCAAAATTCCCTGCTAATGTCTTTCCTCGTTGTTATACACTTTCGTTTCCTCTGAAAACACACAGATAAAATGCCGTGTTGTTATCTCGCTAATAGTTTTACCTTAATTCCGCCTCCTCAGCCGCTCCGCTTTAAGCCGCTCTGACTTTTTGACGGGACATCAACAACCACTTCAACCGAACCAGCCTCACATTTGAAGGATGTGTGTCGGACCCAATTAGCTGCCAGGATGTGCTCTCGTCTACGCCCCTCGGCCAATCAGCGGCGCGTTTGTGGTGTAGAAGGCGGGACCACAGAAGAGCATCCTCTGCTTTTTTCAGCAGACACAATTAACGTTAGTTAGCTTAGACGTAAGTCAAAATCATAAATCATTTCACTCTTTTAGCCTCAAAAAAATATCCTCCAACTTTTAAAAAATACAGCAAGATATATAAAGTATATCGCATACGCCAGTTGATTTTTTTTTACTGAAATTCAGATTAAGATCTTAAATTATTTGTAAAACTACCTAGCAAGCTAGAATTTTGACAAAATAAAAGTCTCACGTCGCTCTAGTCCAACGACGCAAAGCCTGTACGCGATGTTTTAAAAAATATATAAATATATATAAATGCTTTCTGCAGAAAGACGTCTAATATATTAAGGACTGTACAACGCACTAAACACAGTTCCACGCAGGATTTTTCATTTTCTCCCCCCCACAAATTACAGATGTTAAAAGCAGTTTTAACTGGCATGTCACACTATTAAATTGTCATCATTTTCAGCTTTATTTACGTACTAGATTACGATCAAACGCTTGTTATGCATGTTTCTGTTGTTGGTATGTGGGTCTCCCCCGTTGCTAGGGGGGGGGGGGGGGGGGGGGGGGGGGGGGGGGGGGGGGGGGGGGGGGGGGGGGGCTGACCGGACCCCTCGACACGTGACTCCAGTTCTCTCCCGGGCTAGCGATAACCCAGTTCGATTCAGTTAATCGAATCGATTCCTTTTCAACTGACCCTTTCTATGGTTCTAGTGATTCATTGATTCATTGATTCATTGGAGCACTGCACATTTGAATGTCATTAGCATCCCTCGGCCTGTCCCACAGAAATCACTCAGAAGACTTTTACGAGCTCAAACTACAAAAACAAACACATTTTATAAGAAGTCAGGCTGAAAAATAGACTTCAGCACCGCGGCGGTGTTACAGCGAGAGGAACAGAGGATTTAAAATCCTGGTGGTATTTTACAAATTCATGAGCTTTCAGCCTGCTAAACATAAACATTGCGCAGAAACCATAGACAATGTAAGTGAATTAAAACGACACATTTTGTGGCCTTAATATAGTCATTTGTGGCCTCGTTATACTAATTTCTAGCTTCAATATAGTAATTTGTGTCCTCAATATATTAATTTGTGGCCTCAATATAGTACTTTGTGGCCTTGTTATACTAATTTCTAGCTTCAATATAGTAATTTGTGTCCTCAATATATTAATTTGTGGCCTTTAGTAATTTGTGTCCTCAATATATTAATTTGTGGCCTTAATATAGTAATTTGTGGCCTCATTATATTAATTTGTAACCTCAATATAGTAATTTGTGTCCTCAATATATTAATTTGTGGCCTTAATATAGTAATTTGTGGCCTCATTATATTAATTTGTGGCCTCAATATAGTACTTTGTGGCCTTGTTATACTAATTTATAGCTTCAATATAGTAATTTGTGGCCTCATTATATTCATTTGTGTCCTCAATAAATTAATTTGTGGCCTTAATATAGTACTTTGTGGCCTCGTTATACCAATTTCTAGCTTAAATATAGTAATTTTTGGCCTGATTATAATAATGTGCAACCTCAGTATAAATATTTGTGGGCTAAATATATTAAGTTGTTTCCTCCATATAGTCATTTGTATATATAGCAATATGGCAACTTGTGAATGCAGGGTATGTATTTGTGACCTAAATATATCAATTAGTAACTTTAGCAAATTGTGGCCTTAATATATTAATTTGTGGCCCAAATACATTTTCACAGCCTCGATATAGTAAATAGTGGCCTCCATATAGCTACCTTCAGGGCTAGGTACGAATCGGTTCGATTGATTCACTGTAAAAAAAAAAAAAAAAAAAAACGGCTCTCCAGAGCGAATCTTTGAGGAGTCGGTTCTTCGGCAGCCCCGGCTGTTTTGCTGCCGCTTCTGCCGCTGTCGGTTTTTTTCGAGCCGAAGCGGAGTCGCCGACGGCCAGACCGCGGGGAGGAGTAGCGTAGGTTCAGGAGCGGAGGTGGAGGCGGTGGCGGAGCGGGCTCGGAGCTCCCTGGATCAGGATCACCGATGGAGCTGTCGGCCATGGGGGACCGCGTGTTCGCCGCCGAAGCCATCCTGAAGCGGCGCGTGCGGAAAGTGAGGAGCGCGAGCGGCGCGGACGGGCGGCTTTTTGCTCGCCGCGCGCGAGGACGGTGGAGGGGGGGAAACAAGGGGGGTGGGAAGGAAGGAAGGAAGGAAGGAGGGAGGCCTACTGCTCGCAGCTCGACCACTAGCCGTCCATATTTAGCCGCAGTGCAACAGCGAAAACACATATATACATACATACGAATGCGCGCGTGCACGATGCTTTTCTAGTTTAGTTGCGCGCGTCGTTTGTTGCCCCCTTAAAGATCAACGAAATGCACGAGAGGGGGGCGTGCAGCTGTGTCAGAATGGCCGTGTGCTGCCTTGCATGCTTTTCTGCGCGATGCATAACTGGCTGCAAGCTTGTTTGCAGGTTAGGAGCATTGCAAAATGTTGCATGGTGCAAAGAGCAGAAGGCACAGCAGGCTACTAGCAGTAACACCATGCAAGCCTATAAGCGTTAACATGCATTTCTGTGCACTGTTGATTGCACTCTTAACTGTTGTTCCCTTTTTCTGCAGGGCAGCATTGAATATCTGGTTAAATGGAAAGGATGGGCATTGAAGTAAGTGCATGGATTTGTCTTAATGCGTTTGATTTTTATACATAATGATCAGGGATGCATCAAAACCATTTTTTTTTTCACAAGTACGAGTATGTTTTAGCGCTCACTAATACCATACTGAGTAACTTGCTTTGAACAAAGTAGTTGTTAGGGTAAACGCTTAAACTGTTACATTGCAGTCATTAAAAGCGATCTGATTTGAAATAAAGCAAAGTACGTTTCATAGTTTTGATCCTCAGCACCCGCGGCAAGTACATCTGAAGACTTTTGATCGGCTGGTTAAGCGGTAGTTGAATGTCCGCTAAAGTCAGATATACACTGCGCAATTTTAGTAGTCTTGTTCTTTAGTGGCTCACACTACCTTTAAAAGGTTTGTTCCATGCAGACAAAGCTTACGTATATGAACTCCCACTGAACAAAAAGCCTGACATGCTGCACAAAACGCAGCCCCTCGACCAGCGACCATCGATAAGACTGTCGCGTTCAAAACAACACGCTCTGCTTCCGAGTACTGAGCAAGCATGCTGAGAAATGTACACCGACAGCCTGTTTTGCAAAGACAGGTTAAGATGAATCGTGATTTTTTTTATTTGTGTTATTACAGTGTGTTATCAATGCTGATAGGTTGCAAGTTTTAAGTAGGGAGATTCAAGCTAATTACATGGAGTTTCAGCTCATCAGAAGCAACCAAACATCTATGTGCTGTGATGCCACAGCCACAAATTAAGGTTCCCTTATTAGTCCCGCAACGGGGAAATCTCACCTCCACATTTAACCCATCCGTGAAGTGAAACACCACATACACTCTAGTGAGCACTCACACACTAGGGGGCAGTGAGCACACTTGCCCGGAGCGGTGGGCAGCCCAATCCGCAGCGCCCGGGGAGCAGTTGGGGGTTAGGTGTCTTGCTCAAGGACACCTCAGTCATGTGCTGTCGGCTCTGGGGATGGAACCGGCGACCTTCCAGTTCCCTAACCTCCAGCCCATGACTGCCCCGTAATAACTGGCAGGCTGGCACAGTGTGCTAGGCTGGGCCTACACTACACAATCCTTTGCCTTTGCGATTTTCTCGAACATGTTTAATGTGAATGTATTGAGTTGTAAATAAATCAAGTAGTGTGAGAAGGCCAGATATTTACTCAACGGCTGATTAAACAGCCAATCAGAGAGCTAGAAGAGTGAAGAGAGGTGCATGAACAGACAGAAGAGTGTGAAACACAGGCAGGTAACCGCTGTTATCATGTTTATAATGTTGGATCCAGACGTCAGGTCACTCTCTTTAGAATTTTTCTCAACCCATATTAACCTCCAGTTTGCGCTTCACATAAAAGCACAAGCAGGGCCAGTAAGTTTAGCTCTGCTTGTGTCATGTGATCTGAGGAGATCTAGGAGTTTGAGTTCCTATTCATAGCCGAAACTTGCTGTGTGGTATACTCTCTCTCTCTCTCTTTGCCCTGTCGTCTGAGCGCCTTCACGACAGAACTGACGTTAAGTTTGTGAAGCTCTGTGTTTTAGGAACCTCTTAAGATTTTAAGTCATGAACACTCAGCCTTAGGCGTTCAAGCCTCAAGCCAGAAAAAGTATACTCTGGTCATTTTAGCCAAAAAAGGTCCATAGCTCAATTTATAGCTTATTCATAGCTTAATCAATTTATATAAGATAATCGCAGTTTAAAATGCGGTGGCAACATTGGTCAGAAAAATCGTGATTAGATATTTTGCCAAAATCGTTCAGCCCTAGTTTATACCTCGCTACTGTGTTCGGATAAACAGAGTACGCTCACATAAATGGGCTTCAGTCGCAAATGCTGACTTTTTTTCGCCTCCGTTTGGCTAGCCCAATGGTCAGCAACCCAACTGTTACATTTACATTCACGGCATTTTGCTGACGCTCTTATCCAGAGCGACTTCCAATTTGATCACTTTACACAGGTAGGCCAAGGTGGTGTTAGGGGTCTTGCCCAAGGACCCTTATTGGTATAGTGTAGGGTGCTACCCCAGTCTACAGCGTAGAAGGCAAAGGTGTTAATCACTACACTAACCAACCACTGTTAAAATTGTCCTTTCAACAAAAATCTAACCCAAACAATTTATGTCCGTTTTACAATCTTGGCTGTAAATATGTCTCAGTATGTTCTGATGTGCTAGTATAGGCCAAAAAATGCATAAATGAATACTTCCTTTGTTCTGCTTTAAGCTTCAGCTCAGCTGTAGCTGCTTTTCTCGCATCTCTGGCAGGAAACTTTTCCTCAGAAGTGGAACAGTTTCCTATAAATTGAGGCTCAAGTCAGCTTCTCATTTGCCAGCTTCTTTTTAGAATTTTTCCATTCCGCCTTAAATGGTGCCTGGGGCGCCAGAATGTACCCACTGCACCATGTAAGGTAGAACGGGACGATTCAAACAAGAATCTGACTTTTTAGTGTTTGTCAGTTTCTCGTTTCAGATTAGAAGGGAAGCGGTTGTGTTTGTGGGCTAAAATCGCACAGTGAATTCCCGGTGGGAATATGCCAAGGTAGAGCGTTTAAAGTGACTCCTTTATGCACAACCTGCTTGTGTCCGGCACTTCCCTGTGTGAGCATACCCTCGGCCACTGCCAGCTCGCCTTACGTCACAGGATATCAGCTGGTATCAGGATGTTGGTATCGGTGATGTTTTAAAAATACGAGTAAATGAGCACTGGATTGGCCCAATATCAGTATCCGTATCGATGCATCCCTAATAATAAAGTCATGTTGTAAAGAGACTATCAGTTGTTGGCTCTGTGGTCTAAAATATGCACCACAATCCCCTTGACGATCGCTTCACGGGCAGAGGGTCCAGTTCGAGCAGGATCCCACTGTGGAATAGTGATCTGTTAAAGCTGAATTCAGCTTGAAAGTTGTGGTCTCCAGGGGTCGAGGGGTTCAGGGGTTGGCGTCACCTGGAACGTTGTAGACTTTTTATTGCATTGTTATCTTGACTGTATTGTGTTTGTGCACACCTCACAGGCACAGCACATGGGAGCCAGAAGAAAACATCCTGGACGGTCGGCTCATCACAGCCTTCGAGCAGAAGTAGGTTCGGCTCAGCAGACCCCATTTGTCTTACGTTTCATTTTTGAGGTCCTTTTATGACACTTATGTAGGTTCATGTACCAAAAACATCAAATTCAGTATTGCACTCTCTCTTTATCTCTTAGTGTTAAACAGGCTGTTTTCATCACTGCACTTTTAAGAACGATGCATGTAAATTGCCCCTGTTCTGATTGGCAGGGTAAAAGGGGGTAACAAAGTATCAGAGAAACTGATGGACTACAGTCTGTAACTGTAGAACTACAGAGTGCAGCTATACAGTAAGAGGAGCTGATAAGATGGACAATGAGCGTAGAAACAAGGAGGTGGTCAGAATGTTAGGCCTGATCGGTGTATGTAAACGTATGGACGGGGTAGTCTGTTTTGAATCTTTCATAGTGCTACAGAACGTACTACTGTACTCATTTTTTAAGGATTGAAGCAATTTCAGGTCAACTGTGTGGTTGTGTACTAATATTCATTAACAAGGAAAATGCAAATGATGCTACCAGACGAACACTTCTGCTCTTGGTTGTTGTAGTCTTGCTCATATTTTCATTCGTCTTGTGCCTTTTTCTTTCCAGGTGTATTTTTCTTGTCGTTAATGTTATATTATATAATTATATATTAATTATTATATATGTTCAGGGTTTTGTGGGATGTGGGAATTTAAGACAGATACCAATTTCGATATTTGAGGATTCGAAAATCCAATATATCGGCTGACATTACTTTTTTGTTTTTCAGGAATACGTGAAATCAAAGATTTTCCAGAATATTTGTTATATGTATTTGGAGTTAATTTTCTGCCAAAATATCTGAGAAAAGATTGTGATGTTTGAGAAAGGAATATTGCACGTTGAGAGGACAGCGGTGCTCTGAGCCTGCAGTTAATAAACCTGAACGCACTTGTCAGTGCACACCTTCAGATTTGCTCAACGAAACGCTCTAAACTTAAAAACCTACTCAGCAGTTTTTTGTTTCCCCTTCAGAACTCTGACGTGCAAAACGCTCTGGTCTCACTCAGAGCTTGACAACTTGCTCTTCACATTCAAAACTCGTATGTACAAACAAATTACTCCACAAACCTCTCTCAGGTTTCCCATCTGCTCAGAGTAAAATGTTTAAACGTTGGTGTCTAAACTCCAGCCAGTTGTTGCACCAATCCTGATGTTTCTTTGGCAGCTTTATGCCAGTTGGTCAAGGTATGTTCAGTCTGGTTCCATGAGTATAAAACATCCCATTCATAATGACCAAAGGAAACTTGATTTTCACCATAACATTTTATCCAGCCAACATGGACTTACCGTGACCTACGTGGTTGTGAGATGATATGTTCCAGTTCAAACCATGAAGCAGCTTGATTTTCAACTTTGTTTTTGGAAAAATCACGTTTTACTCCTTCATATAACGTTTTTCTTTACGAGATATGAAGGAGTAAAACGTGATTTTGCCAAAAACAAAGTTAAGCACCCATATGTCCTAAAGAAAGCTCCACCAATCAGAGACGTCGCGGTTCCTATATCAAATACAATGTCTGGCCAGGTAGGGGTGTGGAGTGGAGTGTGTAATGTGTAGTGTACTGTAGTGTGGCGTGTACTGTAGAGGAATGCGGTGTACTGTAGTGTGGAGTGCAGTGTACTGTAGAGAAGTGTAGTGTTCAGTGTAGTGTGGTGTGTAGTGTGGAGCGTACTGTGCAGTGTACTGTAGTGTGGAGTGTGGTGTACTGTAGAGAAGTGTAGTGTTCAGTGTAGTGTGGTGTGTAGTGTGGAGCGTACTGTGCAGTGTACTGTAGTGTGGAGTGCAGTGTACTGTAGAGAAGTGTAGTGTTCAGTGTAGTGTGGTGTGTAGTGTGGAGCGTACTGTGCAGTGTACTGTAGTGTGGAGTGCAGTGTACTGTAGAGAAGTGTAGCGTTCAGTGTAGTGTGGTGTGTAGTGTGGAGCGTACTGTGCAGTGTACTGTAGTGTGGAGTGTGGTGTACTGTAGAGAAGTGTAGTGTTCAGTGTAGTGTGGTGTGTAGTGTGGAGCGTACTGTGCAGTGTACTGTAGTGTGGAGTGCAGTGTACTGTAGAGAAGTGTAGCGTTCAGTGTAGTGTGGTGTGCAGTGTGGAGCGTACTGTGCAGTGTACTGTAGTGTGGAGTGTGGTGTACTGTAGAGAAGTGTAGTGTTCAGTGTAGTGTGGTGTGTAGTGTGGAGCGTACTGTGCAGTGTACTGTAGTGTGGAGTGTGGTGTGCAGTGTACTGTAGAGAAGTGTAGTGTGCAGTGTACTGTAGAGAAGTGTAGTGTGCAGTGTACTGTAGTGTGGAGTGCAGTGTACTGTAGAGAAGTGTAGTGTGCAGTGTACTGTAGTGTGGAGTGCAGTGTACTGTAGAGTGTAGTGTAGTGTGCAATGCACTGTAGTGCAGAATGTAGGGTTACGTGCAGTGTACAGTAGAGAAGTGTAGTGTTCAGTGTAGTGTGGTGTGTAGTGTGGAGCGTACTGTGCAGTGTACTGTAGTGTGGAGTGTGGTGTGCAGTGTACTGTAGAGAAGTGTAGTGTTCAGTGTAGTGTGGTGTGCAGTGTACAGTAGAGAAGTGTAGTGTGGTGTGCAGTGTACAGTAGAGAAGTGTAGTGTGGTGTGCAGTGTACTGTAGAGAAGTGTAGTGTTCAGTGTAGTGTAGTGTGGAGTGCAGTGTACTGTAGAGAAGTGTAGTGTTCAGTGTAGTGTAGTGTGGAGTGCAGTGTACTGTAGAGAAGTGTAGTGTGCAGTGTAGTGTAGTGTGGAGTGCAGTGTACTGTAGAGAAGTGTAGTGTGCAGTGTACTGTAGTGTGGAGTGCAGTGTACTGTAGAGTGTAGTGTAGTGTGCAATGCACTGTAGTGCAGAATGTAGGGTTACGTGCAGTGTACAGTAGAGAAGTGTAGAGCATAGTGGAGTGTAGTCCATCTGCTTTTGTTATCCTGTTCTTCAAGCACCCCCCCACCCCCACACACAAATAGGTACTATTTGGGTGGTGGATCATTCTCAGCACTGCAGTGACACTGATGTGGTGGTGGTGGTGTGTTGTGCTGGTCTGAGTGGATCAAACACAGCAGTGCTGCTGGAGTTGAAACACTGTGTCCACTCACTGTCCACTCTATTAGACAATCCTACCTTGTTGATCCACCTTATAGATGTAAAGTCTGCTGCTGCACAGTTTGTGTTGGTCGTCCTCTAGTCCTTCATCAGTGGTTCCTGATAAAATAGATGAGTGTAGAAACAAGGAGGTTGCTGATTAGTATGTTCAAAAGTATTATTAAGTTTATGAATCTAAGTTTATGACTCTTGGGAGGATTTAAGATTGAGATTAAGTATCCCTTATTAGTCCCACAACGGGGGAAATCTCACCTCCACATTTAACCCATCCGTGAAGTGCAACACCACATACACACTAGTGAACACACACTAGGGGGGCACTGAGCACACTTGCCCGGAGCGGTGGGCAGCCCTATCCGCAACGCCCAGGGAACAGTTGAGGGTTAGGTGTCTTGCTCAAGGGCACTTCGGTCATGTGCTGTCGGCCCAGGGGATCAAACCAGCAACCTTCTGGTCACAGGGCTGGTTCCCTAACCTCCAGCCCACAACTGCCCCTTAGTTTGATCAAAAAAGATTTGATCTGCTAAATTACATGAATTTTTTTAAATTAAGGTTAAAAAGTCGCTATACCAATAAAGTAATTGGTAATTTAAAAAACCTTCATTTAATTAAAAAGAAATGCGAATAAAAGCACTTTCACTAGCGCTTTCAGACTTTTTGCTTGCAATGTACATCCTGGCACAGAAGGAAAATGGAAAGATTTTCAATGCATGTTGAATATATAATGTATATATTATATATATATATATATATATCCACAATATGCTCAGGAAAAAGAAAAATGTAATTTAGTACAATAACAAAACCTATAGTCAAACACTAACAGAAACATGGCTAAATTGTCAGGACTGAACAGTGTTTTCATCAAACTCAAATCATAGAATGTCTCCTTTTTTACTTACAAACACAGATGTGGTTTGAAAGTGTAGAATCTGCATTTTCCACAGCTTCCCAGCTTCTTTTATTGTGCATCACGTGAAAACTGATTCATATAAAATGACAATATGCTTTTAGTATTTATAGTAGTCTCCTTTCTGTAAATAAAAAGATTTAACAGCCATGGAGAAACACTTGCATTCTTTTTGCACCATGCACTTTGTAAACTGTATTGTCCCCCAGGGTGCACACTGGTCATACAGTGGTCCATTGTTTCGCTGTAGCTTGTAAGTCCCGTCCGTCCAATTGTTGTGTGTTCTAACGGCGCTTTTTCCCTCCTGATCATAGGGAGCGGGAGCAAGAGCTCTATGGCCCAAAGAAGCGGGGACCTAAACCAAAAAACTTTCTCCTCAAGGTTTGAGCTTGTGTTTGTTCTTAATTTAGCCTTGTTCCAGTTTAGGGGTGGGCAAATTGGCCAGAACATTGTACCTTGATACTTCAAGACATTTTCACGACACGCGATATTTAATTCTGTTTTCATTATAATGGTTTTTTAAACACTTTTTAAATTCAGTGCTCTTTCTTTCAGGTTATACTTCTAATTACATAACATTTTTAGTTTCTTGTTGGGTTTGCTGTATATTTTAACCTTTTTTCCTCCTCTAGGCAAGAGCTCAAACAGGTGAAACGTCATCCCGAGGGTCCAGCGCTCGTCACACTCCTCCTCACTCTTCCTCCTCAGCCGCTGTCACTCCTAATCCTCCATCTTCCTCATCATCTGCTTCCCTAGCTCCCACACCCAGACTGCACTCCTTGGCTGCGTCTCACAAGCTGAAGAAGGACATCCATCGCTGCCACCGGATGTCTCGCCGACCGTTACCCCGTCCCGACCCAGATGGCTCCTCCTTTTCCTCCCGGTTGCCCATCTCTCCATTCTCTGAGACTGTGCGCATCCTCAACCGTAGAGTCAAGCCACGAGAGGTCAAGCGGGGTCGCATCATCCTCAATCTGAAGGTCATCGACAAATACGGTGGCGGAGCGACCAACAGAAGGCCGGCACAGACACAGCAAGGACGGGCGCAGCTCCCATCCCGGAATCGCATCATTGGGAAGAAGCAGGGCGACATGCCCTACAGGCCCTTCCAGCCTCCCATGAAAATGCTTGGCTTCCCCATGTACGGGCAGCCGTTTGGACTTCAGCCATGCCTACCTGTTTCAGTCCAGACTAGCAAAAGAGCGGGATCTACCCCTGTAGCTAAAGGCAGGGGCCCAGGCCGTCCTTCAAAGCCCAAATTTCCATACCAGTCACCCCCTTCACCTTCTAGCTCCAGCGGGTCTGAAAGTGACGCTCCTTCTCCACCCCAAATCCAGCCTGGCCCTCCACAGGCACCACCCGAGACTGCCCCATCGTCCCCTCCAGTGCTAAGCCCAGAAACTCCTTCCCGTTGCTCTGGCGTTCCTCAGAGTCGCAGCAGTGGTGCCAAGCCTGGATCAGCATCCAGTCCCACATCCTTCCTGCCCTCCTCACCATCCCTCTCTTCTTCCTCATCATCATCACCTGAAGATGAAGATGAGAGGGCTCAGAAACTCCCCGCCCCACCGAAGGGTGGAAGGAGGAAGCCGTGCCGACGATTCCGGGCGTCTGAAGGTGCCAATTCTCGCCCGACAGCAGAGAAGAAGGCCTTGAAAAGGGGCAACCCTGACTGGCGCCCTGAACGGGCACCCAGCTGCGCCAACGTGGTAGTCACTGACGTGGCCACCAACCAACTCACTGTCACCATTAAGGAATTCTGCAAGCCTGGAGCCAGTTCCACAGATTCCACACCCCCGTCCCCGTCCCAAGCGAAGAGCCCCAGCTTTTCCACCCTTTCTGCCACCTAGGCCTCTCCAGCTAATAGACTCTTCACCCAGTAACCCCAATAAGAACTTGCCATAAAAATATTCAGCTTCCCAAAAAGAGAGTTGCCATTGATGAAATTGAAAAGTATTTTTTAATGGATTTTAGATGTATATGGAAGTAATATGTGGAGATGCAGAGAGTTTGGACTCTGCATATTCCTTTCAACCGCACATTGATCCACACAAGAGATTCTAGTACTTTATTAATAGTTTTTCTTTGGTGTTTATGATGACCCTGTTTTTTAAGACAGTTTGGTTAAAAATAAGGCATTCTGGATTTTTTACCAAATCTAGATTTCACACAAATTTTACATTATTGGGTTACAGTATACAACATTACACGCATCCAGCAGGCCCTATATTAGCCATCCTAGGGCTAACAGGAGGACACTTCAGACACTCAGTCACTGTATTGAATCATACCTGCATAGGTGTGACCAAGTGACTCTGGTGTTTTGGTCATACGGTCTTAGATACAAGTCAAGTCAAATCCAGAGTGAAACTGCATCGTAGCGGAAATCAGTTGCTAGAGCAAGTTGAAGTGAATTGTCTCAGTGTGATTTATAAAGACTGCCGGGTCATCGTGTGAACATACATTCTGCTTCGTTTGAAGTCCATGAATTCTGTAAAGATTGTGCTTTAGCACCTGCACTTGTTTGGCAACAGCCAAAGCATGCATCGTAACAAGCCCACATCCTTTCCTCCCAAGGGTTTGAGATCCCATTCCACCACAAGGCGTACACCAGACTGGACCTAAATGCACGCACAGCGAAAAAGCTGCATAGACAGTTCAGATCTGCTCCACCTCTCCTGTCTACCCCGTCCATTACCGAAGAACTGCGTCCACCAAGACGCTAAACTGCCAGTGTTTTTTTTCTGTGAATACGCCAAGGACTGCGTCTCAAGATTGCTACTGTACCGCTGTTCCCATCCCTTTCGCATATTCCCTCTGTCTTCAGGAGTCCTGTTTGCCTTCCGACCTAACCCAAGTTTATGTTTGGTTTGGTGTGATTTTGACTTTCTTTTTCCAGGGCTTTCATAAGACATTGATGTTTCGTAGAGTTGGTTTAAGAAGCTTGAAGGTTGTCTTGTTTCACCCAGTTCTACCAAATATAAGTTCTTGCCTTGGTTGTTGATACTGGCTGTGGCCAACACCTGATAATGCATCTTAAACCAGTTCTGCGAAATAGACTCTGGTCCGACTGAGTGCTAGCATGGATAGATCAGACCTGGGATAAAAACAACAAACAGTCCACTTTGTTTTATGTGATGATTCATATTGGTTCTGTCAACTCGTAGCATACGTGGTAAACTGCACTTACCAAGGTTCAGCGCGACCACACTTTGATTTATTTCATTTCCTGTCAAAATGGGCAGTAATTAATTTTTCAGCATGACGAAAAAGAAATCTGCAGCCACACCTCCAAAGTTCAGTCTTAGAAGTTGGTTTCATTTCCTGCTTCTCACAAACACGTTCAGTGTTGACCGGACTCTTGAGTGCCTGGTCCGTTGTTCTGAGAACACCAGCAACTTCTTTGTTTGGTGCTTGTATTTTCAAGATGAAAGCTTGGAAGTATATAATGTATCTGGTGGGGACCATTTTGGTGGTCTACTAGGTGTTGCAGGTGGTTGTCAGGTGTCCCATTTTCTTTATATCTTTTTTTTTTCTTTTCAGTTTTGGACACTCCTGTCGATGTTCCCCTCCCTTTTGCAGGGAGGAGGATCTTCTGTCTTATCTGACAATTGCACAACGTGTACTTAACAACTGCTTCTGCTGGAAATGAATGAAATGAAGGGTGGTCTCTGACTTTTGCTGAGTACTGTAGATGAATTGTTTTGTTTGAGAGATATTCTTTCAGAGCTTTTTGCACAAGGGCTCGTGTGAATGTAACTTGAGGGATTTCGTTTTTTGGGGGGGGGGTTTGCACGCGCTGTTGCTTACGTTAATTAATTTTCAACGTCGGGTTTATCCATGGTATACAATTGCAAAAGCAGGTCATGTATTTATGGCTTATTTATACACAACATAATCCCTGAAAGCAACCCTGGTATCTTTCATACCTGTGCCCTTCCGTAAGGCCTGTAGGGAATGCTGCGTCCTGCTAGCGGTACAAGGAGTTTGGCATTGAAAGTTCACATGGCAGCTAACTCAACTGTGGCGAAGGATAACGCAATGTCAGACGCTACCGTAGGACATGAAAAAAGTCACTTGATTTAATTATAGAGCGCAATTCAATTAAGCAGCGCATGACCGCAGAATCCCTGCTAATCTTAATTACTGTGCCTTTGGGAACTTTGGGGAGAGGATACTATGAAGGAACATTTTACATGATACAAGGCTGAAAATGGTGTAGATATGACTTTTTTTTTCTTTCCTAATCTAACCTTCCTAGATTATAGATTATAGGTTTCTTTCATTTTGGGGCAATAGATTATCTTACCTCCCTAGTCATTTGTTTCCAAAGCAGCTGGCGCTTGCCATTTCTGCGCTAGTATTATTCCTAGTTATTTAGTGACCAAATGTACTCTTTTAGACCTGCATAGCACTGTCCATTAGATTATTTTGCTTAGTTATTATTGTCTTTTAATTGTTGTATTTCCAAGCTCCATAGGTGATGTTTATCCCAGGTCTGGGAGATATGGACTTACTGACCCTCCCTTCTCTGGTGCTGCCCCATCGTAGGGCGTCTCGTGTGGTGCATCTGTACTATAGCCGGTATAATGAAGCATGTGTTGCCTTCCACAGCTGTGTTTGAACTCCACAATTTAGTGACCCCCTTTCACTTAGGAAGTGTTCCACTTTACTGACAGCTGAGTCTCTGTTTACCCGTGTGTACTGTAATGTTAGCGATTAACCGTAGGAGTTACTATGGCGTGAAAACAGCTTTTGCGAAGGTGGCTTGTCGTCCAGAGGTAGCACAGCACTAAGTTATCAAGTGGCCTACGTTTATATTTTCAATAGGGCTCGAAGTTCTTTTGGATGTAGCCACCAGGGCCAGTCGTGGCACCTATGAGAAGAGATTATTGTTTTAAAAAAAAAAAAAAAAGAACTTAACACCTTCAGATAGCGGAAGATTGTCTGGAGCGTTTCTTCGAGGGCTTCTTGTCTTTTTATTTGAATTTTCGTACTGTAGAAGTGATTAAGTGCCGCCTTTCCTTTATAGCCATTGTTGTTCTATTTTAATAGTCCAGTTTGGGTTTGAGCGAATGGAAAACCCAAAAACCGAATTAAGTGTGATTTCTGAAATGTGTCTGTATGGTTTTATGTATAAGGTAAATGCCATTGATGAAGTTGATAATATTAATGTTGACGATGATGATAACGTAATGTATCTGATGCATGTTTTGCAAACCCTAATTGTACAGGTCATTTAAATGTCAATTATTGATGTTGCTTTGTGTGTTGCTCTTGTAAGATGCTTTTAATAAAAATCACCCCAAAGGCAAATCATCTCTTGATGTTATTTAATCAATGGATTAAAACACATTTTAAGCCAAAACATTATCGCAAAACAATGTGTCAGACATCAGGCCGAGTATTTATAACTGTTCTTTGTACTAACTTACTGTGAGTGAGCTTGCAGAGGCATTCATATCTTCAGACGTCTGGTTCCTGTCACCACCACTGTGAACAATTATGACTCGGTAAATATCTCTAGTTTGACACCAATCCACTGTGAATGACTGTTTACATCTCAACCATTTAATCAGGTATAATTTTTTAAAAATTGGTTTAAGTATACAGTAGTACAGCAACACTTTCAGAGTTTACATCAAGCATGATGGTTGTATGAAAAATAAACAGAAATGTAGGCCTTTTCTGAAGGCCTAGAAGGCCCAGACGATCCCCCACTGCAAAACCAAGTGACCTAAAGAATGTACATCCTCTTGTGTAGAGTGTAGCGGCTTAGGGAGGGAGCCAAACAGTCTGTCCATTACATTAACTCAGCCCGGCATAATCCACTTGCAGCTGTAGGCCTTTACCTCAATCAATAGACTCATATTACAAAGTGCCTGGGGAATGTTGGCTAAGTTGAACAAAGCTGTCTCCACGTTTAAGAATTAGATATTAAATTGCGGGGTGGGATGTTGTATCTTTTGAGCTTTGTCCAATTTCTATTTCAGTAAATAACACAGCTGTACAGCACACGTCCAGTACATTACGGCTAGTGAAAGCAATCCTTTGTAGATCATGCTAGGCTAACTCTGACTTTAAAATATCACAATAAAATACGTTGTTTTTCTTTGGACTGCCTGTAGGAAATCACCATTTTATGAGGTCTTGAGCATGCTATGGTCATAATTCAAGGGGTCTCCTACCTTGTCTTGGCTTTGAAAGGGTTGTTACTCTTACTGCTAAGTGTGTGAATGTTAGCGGTAGCTAAGTGTTTCCACAAGAGGCAGCTAGCTTAATCCACAATCTAAATACCAGAATTGCAGGTGGTTGTTGGGCTTTTTTTCTCCGACGTTTTCAGGTTCCACTTCAACATACACAGAATTATCTAGACAGTCCCCCCCACTTGCACTTTTATAAACTCAGTAGAAATGTATTGCTAATGGAAAGGGAGGCTCTGGAGCAGCCGCCCAGGAGCCTGAGATCACCGTGCCCAATGCCAAGCATTGGCTAGAGGGATACAAACTGCCCAGCAAACTGCGTTCTCTGGAGTGCTGGGGTTTAATCCAATACCAATACCCCCACAAGACCCCCACAGAGCAGGTGGTGGATCATTTTCAGCACTGCAGGGACACTGACATAGTGGTGATGTGTGACATAGTGGAGGTTTGGTGATTTTTAAACACTTCAGTGTCACTGCTGGACTGAGAACCAAAAACATCCAGCCGCAGCGTCCTGTAGATTGGCTTATGTAGCCAATATGAATCCTTTATAATGTGAGTCTAGAAGTGCAGTCATTGGCAAAAGTGAAGTAATGTTTATGTCTTTCCAGTAAGACATAATTTCACATTCTAGTAACCACTGGCTCTCAATTCCAGTTGTGTTGGATGCCCTCCAGTTGGATGCCCTTGGTTGCCCAGTCCAGTGTTTTCCCTCCATCCCACCTCATCAGTCCCTCTACGAGGTGAACCAGGCATGATAGGGAAAACTCTTCTCCTTGTAGCTCCTCTGAACTTGGGATTGGGAGCCACTGACTAAAACAAATGACCATTGTTCTGCAGCAGCCTTCTAACCCTACAACGCTGCCCCAATTACAGTGGCTTATGCTGGAGCTCAGCTGGGTGGATAAATTCCACTCCCTGCACTGTCGAGTTAGGAACGCAGCAAGAATGCATTCTTTGATGTCTTTCAGGTAAGTGTCCTATTGATCACATTTTATTGGCTTAAGAGATGCTATGAGTTGCACGTGGATGGTCCATAGTGATGCTCTGATGCATTTCCAGTGGTGGAAAGAGAAAGATGTAGGAGTAATACAGTCAAATAGAGTTTCCCTTTGTCGGAATCATTCCAGAGCACTGGAATATTTAATCCTCGGAAAAACCCAACAGTGTTCCATACAAAAAAACAGCTAGAATAAGTCGTTTATCATGCTGTCTGACTGGAAGAAGTAGCTTAAAGTTTTAAATGGAGGCCGAATGCTGAATGTTATCTCACTTGCCTCTCAACCTTGAAAAGGTTGAAACCCACCAACATTAAATGTTTTTGTTCCAGCAACACATTTAGCCAGCATTGTCACTGCTGGTCATAGCAACTTGTTAGCTATTCAGCTAGCAGGTTGCATTTATGTCTTATGATTTCAAAGCTTAAATGTGAGGTGTTTCCTAACAGCTATCTACCCATAGCGTTCTGTACATTCCAAGTATGCTGTTTTCACATGTAGGCCATAGACAGACGATGGAAAACCGAATATTCCACTGTTTTCAATGGAGCCGCGAGGGAAATTCTCCCACTGCAAGCGGTTAGCGGAACAATCCGCCAATAGTTATATTTTTTATATATATACTTTTCCCTTCGTTTTCTATACAAAAATCTGATATATGGCCATGTAGGGTTGGGCATATATACAATATACACTATATTGCCAAATGTATTCACTCGTCTGGCTTCAAACACATATGAACTTGACTGAGATCCCCTTCTTAATCCACAGTCATATTGGAACAGGAAGGGGCCATCCCCAAACTGTTCTCACAAAGTTGGGAGCATGAAATCGTCCAAAATCTCTTGGTTTGCTGAAGCATTGAGTTCCTTTAACTGGAAATAAGCGGCCGAGCCCAACTCCTGAAAAACAACCCCACACCATAATCCCCCCTCCACCAAACATTACACTTGGCACAATGCAGTCAGACAAGTACCGTCTCCTGGCAACCCAGAGTCATCCATCGGATTGCCAGATGGAGAAGAGCGATTCGTCACTCCAGAGAACACGTTTCCACTGCTCTGAGTCCAGTGGCGGCGCTTTACACCACTACATTCGATGCTTTGCTTTGCGTTTGATGATGTAAGGCTTGGGTGCAGCTGCTCGGCCATGGAAACCCATTCCATGAAGCTCTCTACTCTGTTCTTGAGATGATCTGAAGGCCACATGATGTTCGGAGGTCTGTAGTGATTGACTCTGCAGAAAGTTGGTGACCTTTTATTTTATTCGTTTTATTATAATGAAATGGCACGTGGGGGTATGTGCATCTCAGCGCAGGCAAAATGAAAAAGCTAATGAAATGAAACTACATCTGGCATCTACTCGTGTAATCAGATTCATTTGCAGGTCATTTTGTCCATTCAGTATGAAACATGTAAAGGGCATCTGTGTTTTCCAATAGTTTAAATAATCTGAAAGCTACAATGGCAGTGACTATAGCTATGGAAATTTTAAAAAAATATTAACATTTACATGCTGTTTTTTGTGTGTCTACAGACATTCCATTGGTTTTCCAAGCACAGCCGGGCTCAAGCTCCCGAGGGTCTCCATGGCAGCTGGTGGTCCCAATGCAAGCCAAGTAGGGCGAGTGGGAGGCCAGAGGAAAGCGAGTTCCATTGCCAAGAGCGACGGATGGTGGAGTAGAGATAAGAGACCAGCAGCCAATGACCCTCCTATCCATCCTTTCATGGTGGAAACCTCTGATGAGGAAATACAGGTGAGAGAAGGTGGAGCGGTCCTGGGTAAAATTAGACAAGGATGGTCCTGTGTCCTGTGGATTCCACCTCGGACAACTTAAGTAGCCAGATACTCTTTCAACAGTGTTTAGCTGTTAGGCTATTCCAGCTTCAAATGAACATAGAGATGAGGTGGACTACAAATCTGGAAGTACTGGGCATGATAGTACAGTAGTAATGTGTGTAGTGATGCATGTAGTAAGGAATCTATGGCTTAATCATCACTACAGCTAAGTTAAGAAAAACAGCATATTTAGATCTATTCTGAAGATAGTTTAGATGTTTTTTTACTAAAATCTAGAATCTAATCTTGGAGTCATTGTCAAAAATGTTGTAGTCTGTAATATCTCATACGGTTACAATGATCTTAATGTCTCCTGTCCCATCAGGACCTCCACGCAAGGCTGGACAAGGCCCGAATCTCTCCTCCTCTGGAGGACGCCGGCTTCCACTACGGCTTCAACCCCGAGTACCTCAGGAAAGTGATCTCCTACTGGAGGCACCAGTTTGACTGGGCGAAGCAAGTTAACGTCCTGAACCGCTACCCACACTTCAAAACAAAAATCGAGGGTCAGCCCGAGCTTATGCACTTACAGATATATACCCATATACATATTCATACACAGTTTTATTGATTTGCTACCTTTTTGGCAAATTTCTGTGCACAATTAAGTTTAACATGTGCCGTACCTTTTGCACAGGAAACATTTTATGTTAAATTTTCCCCCCAATAAATTCAATTCAGCAAAAAATTAACTTATTTTCATTAAGAAAATCAACAGAACGTCATTTGACTGGGGTGCCCAAAGTTTTGCATATGACTGTGAATTGAATGAGGATGGAAAATGTATCAGGAACTGCAGAAATTACATACAATGCAATATAATTTTAGGCGCAAAACTGTTCCAGGCAAAGAATATACACTATAAGGCAAGAATCTTGGGATACTTGACCATTACATTTATATGAGCTTGTTGGTCATCCCATTCCAAAACCATGGGCATTAATATGGAGTTGGCCTTGTGCAGCTATAACAGCCTCCACTCTTCTGAGAAGCTTTCTACAAGATTGTTGCCACAAAGTTGGAACGTATTCATGGTGAGTCTTTGTATGCTGTAGCATTAACATCACACTAAGGGTCCAAACCATGAAAAACAAGCCCAGCCCATTATCCGTCCTCCACCAAACTTTACCGTTGGCACTAAGCATTCCTGTAGGTAGTGTTGTCCTGGAATTGGCCAAACCCAGATTCTTCCAGTAGTCAGTCAGATAGTGATAATTCATCACTCCAGAGAATATGGTCCACTCTTCCAGAGTCCAGTGATGGTGTGCTTTACACCACTCCAGCCAATGCTTGGCTTTGCACATAGTGCTCTTAGGCTTGTGTGCAGCTACACCTCGATGGAAACCCATTTCCTGAAGCTCCCGGCACAGCTGTTGTTGCCTCCAGAGGCAGTTTGGCTGCATTCTGTAGGGAGTGATGCAACAGAGGATAGGCAATTTGTATGCGCTACACACTTCAGCCCCACTCTGCCCGCTCTGTGCATTATGGTGGTCTACCTTTTCATGTCTAGACACTTCCATTGCACAGTAGCACTTATAAGATCCAGCAAGACTGAAATTCAGCAAATTCAGAAGTGGCCAAGGTGCTATCCTATGACAGTGTGACGTTTAAAGTTGCTGTGCTCTTCTGTGTTGTCTGTAGAGGTTGCATGGCTATAAGCATTGAGTGTGGCATAAACACCTGAACTCAGTAAATAGGAGGTGTCCACATACTTCTGGCCATATAATGTCTGTTTACATGCAGATCTACATGGTTTTTTTTCTTTTTGGGCCACTGCAGGCTTAAATGTACATTTTGTCCACTGCAAGCCATTTGCTGCCGCTACTGGCCAGCTTGGGAAACCCCTGATGCTGCTGCATGGCTGGCCTGGTTCTTTTTATGAGTTTTATTGGATGCTGCCACTCCTGCTGACCATTCAGGATGACCTGGCCTTCGAAGTCATCTGCCCCTCTATTCCTGGCTACGGCTACTCTGATGCCCCAGAGCTTGAAGGTACTGAAATATGTTGTAGTAATGACTAATCTGTGCAAATGTAAGCAAAATATTCAATGAACATTTTGATTTTAAAAATCCAATTCACGCAATTTTGCTGATACCCCAAATGGTAGAAGCAATGGAAGCTATTAAACCACTATTTAGCAAGCTGCTTCATGATGACTGCTACTACTGTTTTAGCTATGCACCATACTTTTGTCCATATTTTTAGACAACAGTGTGTCATACAGTGTCAGAAATCACATAAGTAAGTCTATTTAAGATAACTTAGCAACTCAGCGTGGTTTGAGGCAAGTGCATGATGGCTTAGGTAGGCATTTTGAAAGATGCTAACTTGGAGCTATAGGCCTTTATTACCTCAGCTACATTAGCCTTGTAGTCCTGCTGCAAAATGAATGAAACAAACTTCCATAGATCAGATCTATTGCCCGAACCCTGTAAGGTTTTCTTGTTTTTTTTAGGATTCAACACTCTGGATGCAGCTCGAGTATTTCTAAAGCTGATGGAGCGTCTGGGCTATTCCGAGTTCTACTTGCAGGGTGGTGACTGGGGCTCCATCATCGCCACCAACATGGCTCAAATGAAACCAGAGTAAGAGCTGCTGGTTTCCCTCATCAACTTCACTGTTAATATATGCTCATTCTGAAACTGATGCCTGCAACACATTCCAAAAAAGTTGGGACGGGGCATTTTAAGACTTCAAAAAGCATCTGATGAAATCATGCATGCTCCTGTGATGGATGTGGGATCAGGAATAATTTGACAAAACATTGTCAAGAAACACTGTTCATCACTGGATCCACCAATGCTGTACTGGGCTGTCCTATGCACAGTGGAAGCCATATATCCACAATGTCCAGAAACGCCACTGACTTCTCTGGGCTCAAATTCTTCTGAAATGGGCTGATGCACAGTGGAAACATGTATTGTGATCTTTTTGAATGTTTAAGGAAATAATGTGTTGTCCGGGGGGCAGCATGGGTAGCGCTGTTGCTTCACAGCACGGAGGGGGCCTGGGTTCGATTCACTGGCGGGGCAACCAGGGATCTGTCTGTGTGGAGTTTGCATGTTCTCCCTGGGTCTGTATGGCTTTCCTCCAGGTTGCCCCTAGTTGTGGGTGTGCATGAATGTATATGTCTGTGTGTCTGCCCTGTGATGGACTGGCCACCTGTCCAGGGTGTATCCTGCCTCCCACCCAATAACTGCTGGGATGGGCTCCAGCTCCCCCTGCGACCCAGAAGGAGAAGTGGCTTAGAAGGTGTGTGTTGTCTGGTCCAAAGTAGAAAAATGCTGTCCAGATAGTTATCATCATAAAGTTTAAAAGCCAGCATCTATCATGGAACGGTAAGGTATGAGTGGGGAGCTTGTACATCTGTAAAAGCACCATTAAGTTTTGTACACATTCTGAAGCAACATATGCAGCCTTTTAGACTCTTTTTCAGAGATATCCACGCTTTTTCCAACACAAGAACGCCAAATTGGATCAGTTGGTGTCTTCAGTCTCCAAACATTTAATAAGTGCCATGAAAAAGAAAGGTGATGTAACATGTGATGACTCGGCTTTTTTTTGGAATGTGTAGCAGGCATCAAATTTGGAATTAGCTTAAAAAAAACTTTCTACTGTCCCAACGTTTTGGAATGAGCTTTGTAATTGTTCACTCTCAATTGCTTTTTACTGCTATTGCACTGAACCCCACAGCTGTGTGAAGGGCCTCCATCTCAACATGTTTCCCGTTTCCAATGCAAACCTGGTCGTGCTGCTGTCTCTGCTATTGGGCTCCCACTTCCCCTCTCTAGTGGGCTTCAGCCAGGAGGATGTCAACCGCCTCTACCCCTACATACAGAAGAATGTCTTCTCCATGCTGAGGGAGACCGGCTACCTGCACATCCAGGCAACAAAACCAGACACAGCGGGTGAGCTGCCTCCACCGTATGACAAATGGTTTTAAACAGCCCATATCCTGTATTTTTCATTTATTGAGGTCTACTTTTGTGTTTGTGTGATTTATGTACCAAAAATTGTCATAATTCAGGTTTACACAACATTTTCTGACCTCCTTTTATCCCCTAGTACTAAACAGGCTGTTTTTATTGTTATGTAGCATATAATGCAGCATTGTATCCCTCAGCCTCATTTTGACAGAATTTCATTTTCATGCTTTTATTCATCAGTGTTCTTTTTCTACAATACCTAGCATGAATTACATAAATATATCATACAAAAACTGGGAATCCCTGTGGTGTCAACCACTCCTGGCTGCTAGCCACTGAGCTACAGGCTAATAAATACAAAGCAGCTAGCACTGGTACTACTTTTACCTCAGTCGTTGAACAAATACCTGTAGAAAACAGCAATTCTATCTTTATTCAGCACAAAATGGACACCAAGGACGAGCTTTTAGCCTTTTGGCCAAAAGTAAACAAGCCAAACTCAGGTAAAGATTTCTATATAGCCAGTTAGCTTCTTTTTCACCTTTAACTTTTAGCTTGACTTCTTCACTTTTAACTTGACTTCGTCGCATGATGAGTCATTTCTGTCAAGTTATCCATTTTCTCCACTGTAATGATGATATGAAGACACTTACTACGCTAATACAGATGTTTTAGCTTCCTTCTGCATTCACTAGCTAACAACTAGCAAGTCCACCCCAAAGGAGTTGAGGTCTTCAAAATGTGCTCCCGTCTTCAAAATGCATCAACAGAAGGGTGTATTCCTGCTCTTTAACCCAGGATATCTTACTCTAGATACCACAGCACCACTGTAAGATGCAAGTAAGCATGTTCACAACAGATATAGTGGTGGTAACATTTTTTATTTTGCCCAGAGTCTTATTTTGCCCTGGTTCCAGATGTCAGTTATAGAGACAGCCCTATGAGAAATGCATTGGTCTTTTGGAAAACTCATGTACATGATATACTGCCCCCCCCCCCCACCCCCCCCCCCCCACCCCATAAACACACTTCTAACCTTGTGGAAAGCCTTCCCAGAAGAGTTGAAGCTGTTATAGCTGCAAAGAGTGGGCCGACATCATATTAAACCCTATAGATTAAGAATGGGATCTCACTCAATTTCATATGTGTGTGAAGGCAGACGAGCGAATACTTTTGGCAATATAGTGTACCGGTTTGGTCATGTATGAAGGAGCCTGAGCTGTTTTTATAAATCTGTTTCCAAGCTTTGCATATTGGCTCAAACTCTCTTCGTATACTTGTGTGTCAAGTTTGAAAAAGACTGGATAAAGCATTGATGATTTGAAGCTGGTTTTGTGACCTCACCCCACCCAACAAAGGCCTCTGTGAATAGTAGGAGTGGTGGACTAAGTGGAATGTCACGTTCAAACCTCAAGTTCAGAGTGACTTCAAGTGCTTTGGCGCCTCCTGCAGGGTGCGGGTTGAATGACTCTCCTGTTGGCTTGGCTGCTTACATCCTAGAGAAGTTTTCCAGCTGGACTGACCCTCAGAATGTGCATCTTCTTGATGGAGGACTCGAGAGGTGAAATCTCCACAGTAGCAGCGTATCTCATATATGTATATATAACATACACAACATTAAAACCACCACCTTATTTCTACATGCATTGGGCATTTTATCAGCTCCACTTACTGTATAGCTGCACTCTGTAGTTCTACAGTTACAGACTGTAGTCCATCTGTTTCTCTGATACTCTGTTAGCCCCTTTTTACCCTGTTCTTCAGGACCACCACAGAGCAGTGGATCATTCTCAGCACTGCAGTGGCACTAACATGGAGGTGGTGTCTTAATGTGTGTTGCACTGGTGCAAGTTGATCAGACACAGCAGTGCTGCTGGAGTTTTTAAATACTGTGTCCACTCACTGTCCACTCTATTAGACACTCCTACCTTGTTGGTCCACCTTGTAGATGTAAAGTCAGAGACAGTAGCTCATCTGCTGCTGCAATGTTTGTGTTGGTCATCCTCTAGTCCTTCAGTGGTCACAGGATGCTGTTGGATATTTTAGGTTGGCGGACTATTCGCAGTCCAGCAGTGACACTGAGGTCTTTAAAAACTCCAGCAGAACTGCTGTGTCTGATCCACTCAGACCAGTGCAACACACTAGCACATCACCACCACGTCGGTGTCACTGCAGTGCTGAGAATGATCCACCACCCAAATAATACCAGCTCTGTGGTGGTCCCATGGGGGTTCTGACCATTGAAGAACAAAGCAACAAAGTATCAGAGAAACAGATGGACTACAGTCTGTAACTGTAGAACTACAAAGTGCACCTATAGAGTAAGTGGAGCTGGTAAAATGGACAATGAGTGTAGAAACAAGGAGGTGGTTTTAATGTTATGGTTGCTTGGTGTATCTACACCTTTACTCTGCTCTGTTATCAGCATCTCGTATTTTCAATCACTGGTCACTTTATGAGCTTGACCTACCTTACAGATGTAGGGTTAGATATATCTGGTAATAAGGTATACTAAGGTATTTAAATACGATGTTGGTATTTTAAAATAATGCCATTATATGTTTCAAATTTCAATTCCATGTCTGTACAGCTACATAAACTCCCATTTATATTTTAGATTCAACTTATATTGGGAGAAAGTTCGCTGTTATGCAGCACTAGTAGCAATAGAAATCAGAGCCAGGAAAAAAAATTCAGAAAAATGAAGCCGCCACAAAACATGTTCAATTTTGCCATTAACTCTGAACACAAGTCACTCTTTGAGCTCTCAGATATTCTCTAAACAGATGTCGTTTAGCATGGAACCAAGCCTCTGCTGTGGTTTGTGGCACTTTTAGCCTGCTATCTAAGCTATCATTAGCTTAGCCAAAATGCTACCATCCCAAACACGCCAGAACAGGTTTGATTTCAGCTTTCTACTACTCCAACACCGGTCACTCCTCTTTTACACTCTCAGACATTAGCTTTTCATTGTCTAAACCTGTTTCAGTCAGAACCAAACCCGTGGTACGTGGCACTGTTTGGGTCTGTAGCTGCTCGCTAAGCTAATGTTAAGTTAGCAGGTCAAGCTATGAGCTAACTATGCACCAGCAAAGTGGAGCTACTAGAGTTAAGTGAACAGTAAGTGTAGATAAAAGTGTGATTAAGTGAATCAATTAATACTCTTTCATGGCCACATGATGCTGTGAATTCTGTACAATTCCAGGAAATTCAGCCTTGATGACCTCCTCACTATTGTCATGATCTATTGGACTATGGGTTCCATAGTGCCTTCAATGCGCTTTTACAAAGAGAACTTCAAAGAAGGCCTTTGGAAAAGGGAGGACGCCAGGTGAGAACTTCACACGCCTCAGTTTCAGTCCTGTGGTGTTAGGGGCCTACCGACTGTGTGAAAGTCATTTCTTACCCCATTTCTTTCCCTCTACCCCAAATGCAGTTGCTCAGCCAAAACATGTGTTTCGTCCAAAGTTTGCCTATTTCAAGTCGATTTATATCTCTGTGAAGATGCATGTAAACGTAGCATAGAGACACAAGGAAGAGGTTTAATGGTATATGAGGAGCCAACACCCTTCCCACCACACTTGGGTTGCTACCCGTCCAGTATTTTCCATGGCCTGTATGTGCCATCAGTCTGAACAGGTCACACTCCTGAACTGACCCACATGCACAAAAGAACACCGATCTGCCCGGCATGCTTAGCATACAGACACAGCTGTCTTCTGTAATTCCTTAAAAGGGATTCCAATTTTCTGCACGCTTAAAAGGTTACGATGTAAACAGAGTCATTCCGAGGGGTTTGGTGTGAAATGCTCAGTTCTAGAGAAACTTACAGAGTAAGTATTGTTCAGTCTTGGTGATAGGAGCCAGATGTCCACCGCTAAAAGCTCCCTCACAGAAAGTTATTAGACTAAGTGTTTATGGATATGCTGCCTGATTGTTTTACCATAGTTTTGAGAAGGTTTTTAGACTTATGCGTGGTGGAGAGGTACGTTTTACCCATCATCATCACATATGAAGACACGTGTAGTTTCACGGGTGGTTTTGGAAAGTAAACAAAGTAGCTATATTTGTGTTGTAGATGTTGTAATGTCTGATTCCTATCACCACCACTGTAAAGAAATTTGAGCCATTAAATTTCTCTACAATAAACACTTTCACATTAAACTACTGTGTGAATTTGCTTGCACTACCCTCATTGAATTTGACAGAATTTTTAAAAACATCATTATAATTCCTAATCATAGTATAATTATCCTTTCACACGACTTTGAACCTTGACATGTGTGAACTCATAACTGCATAACTGATACTTGCAGGACAAACAACAGATACCAAAAACCACCACAGTGGACAAAGTTTACAGACAAATTGTACTGGTTAACTCTAGTGTTAGCTCATCTGAAGAGGCAGTCTCTGTTACTCTTCAAATGAAACTGTACAGATTTTCCTTGACTATTTTTGAGTAATAATAAAAAAAAAATGAAATGTTTTCCTCTGCGTACCATAGAAACGTATTGAAACCAATACTGGTATCAAGTATCTCTCCAATATCATCCCGATTTACTCATACTCACAACAAATGCACTGATATCAACATTTGATATCAGCTAATAAGTAAGCCTACTGTATGTTGTTGTGCTAATGAACAAGCAGCTCAAGCTGGCAGTGGACGAGGGTCTCCTCACACATAGAAGTGTTAGTGACTCCATGGCAGTCGGACGCCAGAGTGTTCGCTACTTTAAACATTCCACCTTGACATTTTGCCACCAGGAATATAGTAGGTAATGTTAGCTTGTTTTTAAGCACACAGTTACACCATGAAAACCAAAGTCAACATTTGCTACTAAAGTCCATACTGGTTGACCCTGAGTAATTAGAAACATGAAATATAAATGTTAATATGTTGATTTTTTTAAGCTGCCTTAAAAATAGGCTGTAGAGACTGTACTGCCCAACCGTGTACCTCACAAAGTAGCAACGCTACAAGCTTCTCAGCATGTTCCTCCAGTGCTTTATGCGCAGCATGTTATTTTGAATGAAATGCGATGTGGATCATCACGATGCCGCATGTCAGTTTATCAGTTTGAGTATATAAATCATAGATAGGCTTTGTCCATTCATGATAGTCCATTGAGTTGTATAGTGTGAGTCAGCGAAGAACAAGACTGGTGAAACTTGGACAGTGTATGTCTGGCTTTAGAGGACACTGAACTATAGCTTACCACCAACACCACAAACCACACCACACAATCACATAAAACTTCAGACATAGAACACCAGAAGTGAGAAGTGAGATGTGATTCCTGCTGTTATTGAGCTACAGAGGCTGCTGCTGTTAAAAGAGACAGATGAGGATCAAAACTATGAAATGTACTTTACAGCTGTAATGAAGTGCTTTTCTGATTCTCCTCCACTGCAGTGTTACTTGAGGAAAAGTAACTAATGTAGCACAGCTAGCTAATGCACATCATTTAACTGTTAAGATACATTGAACTCATTTATGCTAACAACTGCTTCATTCCAAGTAGGTTACCCAATTTTATCGGTATTGGCAAGTACCAATAATATGTACTCTCGTTACTGTACTTGAGTACAGTTTTCCCTATAAGTGTACTTATTGGAGTAGAAGTAGCTGAGGTAGCTGAGGCAGCTCAGAAATATGTTCAGGTTGTGGCAGTGGAAATACAAAAAAGTAGCTAAGTAACTCAGTACTTAAATAGTTTTAATGAACTACTCATTTACTTGTAATTTTATTTACTAATACTATTACTTGTACTTGATTAAAGTATCACTACAAAAACAGTACTTGTACTTGAGTAGGTATTTTCAGTACTCTTTACACCCCTGCTCGTACTCAGTCCCTAGTGTGCAGCTAAACTGAAAATGAATTGTCCAAATATTTATTTATTTAGTCAATATACCAATATTAGTCACAATATACATCCCTAGAACACACTATTGTCATACATAAGCCATTTACAAACAGTTGATATCATTAGGACAGAAAGAAACTGCAATGTGGAGTTCTTGTCTATGTGCCCTCAGGACAAGCGTATACGTGCCCACCGGGCTGGCCGCCTTCCCAGAGGACCTGCTCCACTGCCCACCCCTGTGGGCTCGGCAGAAATACAAGAACATTATGTCCTACTCATATATGCCCCGTGGAGGACACTTCGCTGCCCTGGAGGAGCCACAGCTCCTGGCTGATGATATCCGGCAATTTGTGGCTAAAGTGGAGGCTCTGAAGAAATAGACTTTGAACACCTTAAAATATGTGTCGGCACATTTCAGACCCCGTTTTGCAATAGGAAAGAAACGATTACACTTATGAGGGGTCACCGTGAACAACCATCATATCTTAACTAGCACTACTGTATTCTATTTTCAATGATTTTGTTTAGTTTTTATTTGATTTGCTGTTGTATTATCAGTACTTCATCCTTTCTTCACTCCAACTCTGACAATTTGAGAATAAAATTATAACACAAACTGTCTGGTGTGTCCAACGAGTTTTTCTTCTGGACATTTAAACTGTGCAAGGCACAAAAACAGTAACAATATAACTTCATATTTGTGACGTTTTTAATGAATGCTTTGATCTTTGGTGGCAAAAAATTGTGTGCCATCTTCATAAAGTCTTTATGGAAGGGAAGATGAGATTTAAAATGACTTTCATTTTAAACGGCTGGTGGTGAGCTGTGTACCTTGGTTCCTGCCTGTGGTCCAGGGTCAATTCACTGATAGTGGTTAGGAAGCTGTGAGTGAAGCTGTTCTCGTGGTTCAGCAGGTAAGAAGATCCAAGAAAGGGAGTTTTCAGAAACATTGAAGTGCACCATTTACCAGCAGCGTCTGGGTGTTTAGGAAGTGGTGAGTGAACACATAGTGAGAGATACAGATGGGGTTTACAAACAAATGAACTCTATAATGATATTTGAAGTCAAAGTTGGCTTTACTTCATTCTACTGTATTGCACTTTTCTGTACCGGTTTCACCGTGTAGAACCACTAAACTTTGCAGGATTGTGGAAGCTATAGTGGCATAGTGTGCTTGTGCTTTTGGGGCTGATCACATGGATTGTTTTCTTACAGTCTATGTTCAAACACAATACACAATAGCAACCACCTGGGATACCAGAGCAATGGCCTAGCAACACCTTAACCCCCTGATACCATAGTAAGGCCTAGCAACACTTTAATGATGCCCTGGAAACTATAGCAATGACCTAGTAACACCTTAGCAACCCCCTAGATACAATAGCAATGGCCTAGCAACACCTTAACAATCCCCTGGATAACATAGCAGTGGCCTAGCAACACCTTTAAAACCACTTAGATACCACAGCAATGACCTAGCAACACCTTAACAATCCCCAGGATACCACAGCAGTGGCCTAGCAACACCTTAACAGTCCCATGGATACCATAGCAATGGCCTTGCAACACCTAGAAACTCCTTGGAAACCACATCAATGGCCTAGCCACAACTTAACAATCCCCTGGATACCATAGCAATGGCCTAGTGACACCATAACAATCCCGAGGATACCATAGCATCGGCCTAGCAACACTTACTGCCTGGGATACCATAAACGTGGCCTATCAACACCTTAACAACCCCCTGGATAACATAGCAATGGCCTTAGAACACCTAGAAACTCCCTGCAAACCACAGCAATGACCTAGCAACACCTTAACAACCCCCTGGATAACATAGCAATGGCCTTGCAACACCTAGAAACTCCCTGGAAACCACAGCAATGGCCTGACAACAGCTTAACAACCCCCTGGATAACACAGCAATGGCCTAGCAACACCTTAGCAACCAGTGTTGAAAGCATAGCAGCTGCTGAGCAACACCTTTTTTGCTTTCAATTTAAATGTGTTTTTTAAATGTGTAAGTATAAATCAATGGTCAGCACTTATTAAGAAAATGAACCACCTACAAATGAGGATGTTTGCAAAGTTTATTGTTTATTTAGGTTTTCAGTATTTTTGCGTGTGAACGTTTAGCTGCGAGCGAAGAAAGCCGAGCACAAAATTTCGATTCCAAAAACCACGGAGTCGACTCTGATTCTGATTCCAAGTGACTGCAATCGAAGGAGTCGATTTCAAGGATCGATGATCTCGATGAAGTGCAATATTAATTGTTCATGATCTTAGCAAGAGGATTAGGAGAGCTAAAGCTAGATGAACTAACAGGCGCTGGCAAAACAGCACCTGACATCTTCAGGTCAGTAGATGTTTTGGCCGTGGCTGTTTCATAGCGTTTCGTTATATAACTAAATATGCCATTTTATTTTGTTTTCCACTGTTGTCTGAGGTAAAACAGTGCTGGATTATCGATGTGTGACGCGGGGAAGGACGGATCGCTCAGATAATGACAGAATATCGTCCTCTCTGCGTGAGGAAAACCTGAAAGCTTTGGAGTCGACTCACTGGGAATAGAGGAGTCGATTCTTTTTGGGATCGACTCCCAGCACCAGCTCTGCGTGTCGTCACGGATCTCCGCTGCTGAGGGAGGCGGGCTGTGTCGGGATGAGGAGCCGCAGCCAGAGCGGCTGTGATGCCTGCTTCGTGCTGCGCCAATGTCGCTCGCTCCTCGGAAAAGGCTCGCAACATAAAGGCCGCACTCACAGCTTTTACTCGGGGTTTTATTCCGCGTTCACCGGGGAGCGATAGGACAGCTCTTTGCCTGGTTAGCTAAGCCAGCGGCGGCCGTTATGCAGGTGGTCGGGCGCCGAGGCGTCGAGCCCGCACACAAACCCTCCCCCCGTCCGGGGCCTGGCTCTGGCTCTGGGTCTGGTTCTGGTTCTGGCTCCGGCTCGGATAATGGAGAGAAGCGAAAGCACAGAAGAAGAGGGAGGAGGGGGAGAAGACGACGGGGCAAAAAAGCAAACGAGCCGCCGCCGTTTTTACCGCCGGAGGTACCGTTACCGTTAGAGGATGACGTCACCGTGTGCGGTTAACGAGAAGCGGATAGCGTAGCTAGCTTAGCATAGCTGCTAGGCAGCCTGACTGACCTAACTTTAGCCAGGTTTGGTCACTTTAGTACGAAAGCCCGTTTCCACCACTGGACAGAATATACAGACATTTAGTCAATCATAACAATCAGAAGGTTTTTCATTATTATGACTCATAATTATGAGTTGCTATCTCATAATAATGATGTTTTATCTCATAATTATGACGCAGTATCTCATTAACTGCAGTCAGTTTCATAAATATGGCTTCATATCTCATAATTATGACTTAGTATCTCATAACGACTTACTGTGTCATAATAATGAGATTCATATAGCATAAGTTTGTTTTAGCATCGCATAAGCATAACTTAGTGTCTCAATAATGAGGTTCAATCTCAGTTATGACTTAAATATCTCATAATTATGACTTAGTATCTCATAACGACTTACTGTGTCGTAATAATGAGGTTCAATCTCAGTTATGACTTAAATATCTCATAATTATGACTTAGCATGTCATAATAATGAGATTCATATAGCATAGGTTTATTTGAGCATCTCATAAGTATAACTTAGTGTCTGATAATAATGAGGTTCAATCTCAATTATGACTTAAATATCTCATAATTATGACTTAGTATCTCATAACGACTTGCTGTGTCGTAATAATGAGGTTCAATCTCAGTTATGACTTAAATATCTCATAACGACTTACTGTGTCATAATAATGAGGTTCAATCTCAGTTATGACTTAAATATCTCATATTTATGACTTAGCATGTCATAATAATGAGATTCATATAGCATAGGTGTATTTGAGCATCTCATAAGCATAACTTAGGGTCTCATAATAATGAGGTTCAATCTCAGTTATGACTTAAATATCTCATAATTATGACTTAGTATCTTAATACGACCTACTGTGTCATAATAATGAGGTTCAATCTCAGTTATGACTTAAATATCTCATAATTATGACTTAGTATCTTATTACGACTTAGTGTCTCAATAATGAGGTTCAATCTCAATTATGACTTAAATATCTAATTCCCCATTGTTGACAATTGTGGGACTAATAAAGGATTATCTTAATAAACTCTATTCTCTAAACAGATGTCGTTTAGCATGGAACCAAGCCTCTGCTGTGGTTTGTGGCACTTTTAGCCTGCTATCTAAGCTATCATTAGCTTAGCCAAAATGCTACCATCCCAAACACGCCAGAACAGGTTTGATTTCAGCTTTCTACTACTCCAACACCGGTCACTCCTCTTTTACACTCTCAGACATTAGCTTTTCATTGTCTAAACCTGTTTCAGTCAGAACCAAACCCGTGGTACGTGGCACTGTTTGGGTCTGTAGCTGCTCGCTAAGCTAATGTTAAGTTAGCAGGTCAAGCTATGAGCTAACTATGCACCAGCAAAGTGGAGCTACTAGAGTTAAGTGAACAGTAAGTGTAGATAAAAGTGTGATTAAGTGAATCAATTAATACTCTTTCATGGCCACATGATGCTGTGAATTCTGTACAATTCCAGGAAATTCAGCCTTGATGACCTCCTCACTATTGTCATGATCTATTGGACTATGGGTTCCATAGTGCCTTCAATGCGCTTTTACAAAGAGAACTTCAAAGAAGGCCTTTGGAAAAGGGAGGACGCCAGGTGAGAACTTCACACGCCTCAGTTTCAGTCCTGTGGTGTTAGGGGCCTACCGACTGTGTGAAAGTCATTTCTTACCCCATTTCTTTCCCTCTACCCCAAATGCAGTTGCTCAGCCAAAACATGTGTTTCGTCCAAAGTTTGCCTATTTCAAGTCGATTTATATCTCTGTGAAGATGCATGTAAACGTAGCATAGAGACACAAGGAAGAGGTTTAATGGTATATGAGGAGCCAACACCCTTCCCACCACACTTGGGTTGCTACCCGTCCAGTATTTTCCATGGCCTGTATGTGCCATCAGTCTGAACAGGTCACACTCCTGAACTGACCCACATGCACAAAAGAACACCGATCTGCCCGGCATGCTTAGCATACAGACACAGCTGTCTTCTGTAATTCCTTAAAAGGGATTCCAATTTTCTGCACGCTTAAAAGGTTACGATGTAAACAGAGTCATTCCGAGGGGTTTGGTGTGAAATGCTCAGTTCTAGAGAAACTTACAGAGTAAGTATTGTTCACAGTCTTGGTGATAGGAGCCAGATGTCCACCGCTAAAAGCTCCCTCACAGAAAGTTATTAGACTAAGTGTTTATGGATATGCTGCCTGATTGTTTTACCATAGTTTTGAGAAGGTTTTTAGACTTATGCGTGGTGGAGAGGTACGTTTTACCCATCATCATCACATATGAAGACACGTGTAGTTTCACGGGTGGTTTTGGAAAGTAAACAAAGTAGCTATATTTGTGTTGTAGATGTTGTAATGTCTGATTCCTATCACCACCACTGTAAAGAAATTTGAGCCATTAAATTTCTCTACAATAAACACTTTCACATTAAACTACTGTGTGAATTTGCTTGCACTACCCTCATTGAATTTGACAGAATTTTTAAAAACATCATTATAATTCCTAATCATAGTATAATTATCCTTTCACACGACTTTGAACCTTGACATGTGTGAACTCATAACTGCATAACTGATACTTGCAGGACAAACAACAGATACCAAAAACCACCACAGTGGACAAAGTTTACAGACAAATTGTACTGGTTAACTCTAGTGTTAGCTCATCTGAAGAGGCAGTCTCTGTTACTCTTCAAATGAAACTGTACAGATTTTCCTTGACTATTTTTGAGTAATAATAAAAAAAAAATGAAATGTTTTCCTCTGCGTACCATAGAAACGTATTGAAACCAATACTGGTATCAAGTATCTCTCCAATATCATCCCGATTTACTCATACTCACAACAAATGCACTGATATCAACATTTGATATCAGCTAATAAGTAAGCCTACTGTATGTTGTTGTGCTAATGAACAAGCAGCTCAAGCTGGCAGTGGACGAGGGTCTCCTCACACATAGAAGTGTTAGTGACTCCATGGCAGTCGGACGCCAGAGTGTTCGCTACTTTAAACATTCCACCTTGACATTTTGCCACCAGGAATATAGTAGGTAATGTTAGCTTGTTTTTAAGCACACAGTTACACCATGAAAACCAAAGTCAACATTTGCTACTAAAGTCCATACTGGTTGACCCTGAGTAATTAGAAACATGAAATATAAATGTTAATATGTTGATTTTTTTAAGCTGCCTTAAAAATAGGCTGTAGAGACTGTACTGCCCAACCGTGTACCTCACAAAGTAGCAACGCTACAAGCTTCTCAGCATGTTCCTCCAGTGCTTTATGCGCAGCATGTTATTTTGAATGAAATGCGATGTGGATCATCACGATGCCGCATGTCAGTTTATCAGTTTGAGTATATAAATCATAGATAGGCTTTGTCCATTCATGATAGTCCATTGAGTTGTATAGTGTGAGTCAGCGAAGAACAAGACTGGTGAAACTTGGACAGTGTATGTCTGGCTTTAGAGGACACTGAACTATAGCTTACCACCAACACCACAAACCACACCACACAATCACATAAAACTTCAGACATAGAACACCAGAAGTGAGAAGTGAGATGTGATTCCTGCTGTTATTGAGCTACAGAGGCTGCTGCTGTTAAAAGAGACAGATGAGGATCAAAACTATGAAATGTACTTTACAGCTGTAATGAAGTGCTTTTCTGATTCTCCTCCACTGCAGTGTTACTTGAGGAAAAGTAACTAATGTAGCACAGCTAGCTAATGCACATCATTTAACTGTTAAGATACATTGAACTCATTTATGCTAACAACTGCTTCATTCCAAGTAGGTTACCCAATTTTATCGGTATTGGCAAGTACCAATAATATGTACTCTCGTTACTGTACTTGAGTACAGTTTTCCCTATAAGTGTACTTATTGGAGTAGAAGTAGCTGAGGTAGCTGAGGCAGCTCAGAAATATGTTCAGGTTGTGGCAGTGGAAATACAAAAAAGTAGCTAAGTAACTCAGTACTTAAATAGTTTTAATGAACTACTCATTTACTTGTAATTTTATTTACTAATACTATTACTTGTACTTGATTAAAGTATCACTACAAAAACAGTACTTGTACTTGAGTAGGTATTTTCAGTACTCTTTACACCCCTGCTCGTACTCAGTCCCTAGTGTGCAGCTAAACTGAAAATGAATTGTCCAAATATTTATTTATTTAGTCAATATACCAATATTAGTCACAATATACATCCCTAGAACACACTATTGTCATACATAAGCCATTTACAAACAGTTGATATCATTAGGACAGAAAGAAACTGCAATGTGGAGTTCTTGTCTATGTGCCCTCAGGACAAGCGTATACGTGCCCACCGGGCTGGCCGCCTTCCCAGAGGACCTGCTCCACTGCCCACCCCTGTGGGCTCGGCAGAAATACAAGAACATTATGTCCTACTCATATATGCCCCGTGGAGGACACTTCGCTGCCCTGGAGGAGCCACAGCTCCTGGCTGATGATATCCGGCAATTTGTGGCTAAAGTGGAGGCTCTGAAGAAATAGACTTTGAACACCTTAAAATATGTGTCGGCACATTTCAGACCCCGTTTTGCAATAGGAAAGAAACGATTACACTTATGAGGGGTCACCGTGAACAACCATCATATCTTAACTAGCACTACTGTATTCTATTTTCAATGATTTTGTTTAGTTTTTATTTGATTTGCTGTTGTATTATCAGTACTTCATCCTTTCTTCACTCCAACTCTGACAATTTGAGAATAAAATTATAACACAAACTGTCTGGTGTGTCCAACGAGTTTTTCTTCTGGACATTTAAACTGTGCAAGGCACAAAAACAGTAACAATATAACTTCATATTTGTGACGTTTTTAATGAATGCTTTGATCTTTGGTGGCAAAAAATTGTGTGCCATCTTCATAAAGTCTTTATGGAAGGGAAGATGAGATTTAAAATGACTTTCATTTTAAACGGCTGGTGGTGAGCTGTGTACCTTGGTTCCTGCCTGTGGTCCAGGGTCAATTCACTGATAGTGGTTAGGAAGCTGTGAGTGAAGCTGTTCTCGTGGTTCAGCAGGTAAGAAGATCCAAGAAAGGGAGTTTTCAGAAACATTGAAGTGCACCATTTACCAGCAGCGTCTGGGTGTTTAGGAAGTGGTGAGTGAACACATAGTGAGAGATACAGATGGGGTTTACAAACAAATGAACTCTATAATGATATTTGAAGTCAAAGTTGGCTTTACTTCATTCTACTGTATTGCACTTTTCTGTACCGGTTTCACCGTGTAGAACCACTAAACTTTGCAGGATTGTGGAAGCTATAGTGGCATAGTGTGCTTGTGCTTTTGGGGCTGATCACATGGATTGTTTTCTTACAGTCTATGTTCAAACACAATACACAATAGCAACCACCTGGGATACCAGAGCAATGGCCTAGCAACACCTTAACCCCCTGATACCATAGTAAGGCCTAGCAACACTTTAATGATGCCCTGGAAACTATAGCAATGACCTAGTAACACCTTAGCAACCCCCTAGATACAATAGCAATGGCCTAGCAACACCTTAACAATCCCCTGGATAACATAGCAGTGGCCTAGCAACACCTTTAAAACCACTTAGATACCACAGCAATGACCTAGCAACACCTTAACAATCCCCAGGATACCACAGCAGTGGCCTAGCAACACCTTAACAGTCCCATGGATACCATAGCAATGGCCTTGCAACACCTAGAAACTCCTTGGAAACCACATCAATGGCCTAGCCACAACTTAACAATCCCCTGGATACCATAGCAATGGCCTAGTGACACCATAACAATCCCGAGGATACCATAGCATCGGCCTAGCAACACTTACTGCCTGGGATACCATAAACGTGGCCTATCAACACCTTAACAACCCGCTGGATAACATAGCAATGGCCTTAGAACACCTAGAAACTCCCTGCAAACCACAGCAATGACCTAGCAACACCTTAACAACCCCCTGGATAACATAGCAATGGCCTTGCAACACCTAGAAACTCCCTGGAAACCACAGCAATGGCCTGACAACAGCTTAACAACCCCCTGGATAACACAGCAATGGCCTAGCAACACCTTAGCAACCAGTGTTGAAAGCATAGCAGCTGCTGAGCAACACCTTTTTTGCTTTCAATTTAAATGTGTTTTTTAAATGTGTAAGTATAAATCAATGGTCAGCACTTATTAAGAAAATGAACCACCTACAAATGAGGATGTTTGCAAAGTTTATTGTTTATTTAGGTTTTCAGTATTTTTGCGTGTGAACGTTTAGCTGCGAGCGAAGAAAGCCGAGCACAAAATTTCGATTCCAAAAACCACGGAGTCGACTCTGATTCTGATTCCAAGTGACTGCAATCGAAGGAGTCGATTTCAAGGATCGATGATCTCGATGAAGTGCAATATTAATTGTTCATGATCTTAGCAAGAGGATTAGGAGAGCTAAAGCTAGATGAACTAACAGGCGCTGGCAAAACAGCACCTGACATCTTCAGGTTAGTAGAAGTTTTGGCCGTGGCTGTTTCATAGCGTTTCGTTATATAACTAAATATGCCATTTTTTGTTTTCCACTGTTGTCTGAGGTAAAACAGTGCTGGATTATCGATGTGTGACGCGGGGAAGGACGGATCGCTCAGATAATGACAGAATATCGTCCTCTCTGCGTGAGGAAAACCTGAAAGCTTTGGAGTCGACTCACTGGGAATAGAGGAGTCGATTCTTTTTGGGATCGACTCCCAGCACCAGCTCTACGTGTCGTCACGGATCTCCACTGCTGAGGGAGGCGGGCTGTGTCGGGCTGAGGAGCCGCAGCCAGAGCGGCTGTGATGCCTGCTTCGTGCTGCGCCAATGTCGCTCGCTCCTCGGAAAAGGCTCGCAACATAAAGGCCGCACTCACAGCTTTTACTCGGGGTTTTATTCCGCGTTCACCGGGGAGCGATAGGACAGCTCTTTGCCTGGTTAGCTAAGCCAGCGGCGGCCGTTATGCAGGTGGTCGGGCGCCGAGGCGTCGAGCCCGCACACAAACCCTCCCCCCGTCCGGGGCATGGCTCTGGCTCTGGGTCTGGTTCTGGTTCTGGCTCCGGCTCGGATAATGGAGAGAAGCGAAAGCACAGAAGAAGAGGGAGGAGGGGGAGAAGACGACGGGGCAAAAAAGCAAACGAGCCGCCGCCGTTTTTACCGCCGGAGGTACCGTTACCGTTAGAGGATGACGTCACCGTGTGCGGTTAACGAGAAGCGGATAGCGTAGCTAGCTTAGCATAGCTGCTAGGCAGCCTGACTGACCTAACTTTAGCCAGGTTTGGTCACTTTAGTACGAAAGCCCGTTTCCACCACTGGACAGAATATACAGACATTTAGTCAATCATAACAATCAGAAGGTTTTTCATTATTATGACTCATAATTATGAGTTGCTATCTCATAATAATGATGTTTTATCTCATAATTATGACGCAGTATCTCATTAACTGCAGTCAGTTTCATAAATATGGCTTCATATCTCATAATTATGACTTAGTATCTCATAACGACTTACTGTGTCATAATAATGAGATTCATATAGCATAAGTTTGTTTTAGCATCGCATAAGCATAACTTAGTGTCTCAATAATGAGGTTCAATCTCAGTTATGACTTAAATATCTCATAATTATGACTTAGTATCTCATAACGACTTACTGTGTCGTAATAATGAGGTTCAATCTCAGTTATGACTTAAATATCTCATAATTATGACTTAGCATGTCATAATAATGAGATTCATATAGCATAGGTTTATTTGAGCATCTCATAAGTATAACTTAGTGTCTGATAATAATGAGGTTCAATCTCAATTATGACTTAAATATCTCATAATTATGACTTAGTATCTCATAACGACTTGCTGTGTCGTAATAATGAGGTTCAATCTCAGTTATGACTTAAATATCTCATAACGACTTACTGTGTCATAATAATGAGGTTCAATCTCAGTTATGACTTAAATATCTCATATTTATGACTTAGCATGTCATAATAATGAGATTCATATAGCATAGGTGTATTTGAGCATCTCATAAGCATAACTTAGGGTCTCATAATAATGAGGTTCAATCTCAGTTATGACTTAAATATCTCATAATTATGACTTAGTATCTTAATACGACCTACTGTGTCATAATAATGAGGTTCAATCTCAGTTATGACTTAAATATCTCATAATTATGACTTAGTATCTTATTACGACTTAGTGTCTCAATAATGAGGTTCAATCTCAATTATGACTTAAATATCTAATTCCCCATTGTTGACAATTGTGGGACTAATAAAGGATTATCTTAATAATTAGGACTTAGTATGTCATGATAACGACTTACTCTCATTGCTGTGACTTACTAGCATCTCACAATTTTGACTTAGGATTTCATAAGAATGAGATGCAGTCTCATAAATATGATTTAGTATCTCAGTAATGAGATTCGGTCTCGTAGCGCCTTAGTAAGTCATAGTTATGACTTAGTATCTCATCCTTATGACTTACTATGTCATAATTACGACGTACAATTGCGTAGTTACGACTTATTGTCTCTTAATTGACTTAGCATCTCATAATTATGCCTTACATTCTCATAATTGTGAAAATGTCTCATTTTTAAAAGATAGTAAATAAATATTACGAGATGTTAAGTCATAATTTTGAGAAACTCATGACTATGAGACGTTAAGTCATGATTATGAGATAGCAGGTCATAGAAATGAGATGCTCTCACATGAATGCAGATCTATTTTTCTCCAGTGCTGGAAACGGGCTTCCATATTAAAGGTTAAAATAAAGGTTGCTGCGGTGTAATAAAGCCCTTAAAGGCATTAATGCGTTCCAATGTGTATTTTCATGCTAATGAAGTGCTAAACTATTGATGTTTTTAACTATTTCATGTTTTTAGAAACGGTCACTCTGGAATTAAAAGAAAAACTGAGTAAGATTGGATATTATTTATTTGTTATTCTTGTTATTTAGGAATATTTCATATGGGGAATGAAGTAAGCAGTAGAGGTGTATGTAGAGGCATGTCGACCCAAACTCTCTCCCAAGGCACAGGCTCCACTATAAGGACCCGTTTTATAGAAAAAAGTTATTTATTACATAAATCGCTCGTTTAAAGGGGAATTTCGTCGATTTTTTAAAATGTATTTATATATAAACAAGCTCAGTCAGAGTGGTTTGATGTGAAGCTCGAGAAACGTACTAATTCAGAATTGGCGGGTTTGAGCTGCGTATGATTAGAAACCACGATTAAAAAAAAAGTCTAGAGAAACGGTGAACTTGCCCTTTGAGGAATGGTACCAGGTCATTCCTGTGAAGCTGTTCCTTATCTTGGAACCAAAGTACCTTTAGCCATAGCAGCCAATGAGATGCGCACGTTTCATTGATCACTTAAAGGGCAGTTCCACCAGTATTCTCGATTTTTCTGCTCAATTAAAGGGAACCGATTTCACAAATTTACGCAACCGTTCAGATGTAAACAAACCCATTGAGAGTGGTTGGGTGTGAAACGCGCCTTTCTTGAGAAATTTACCGAGCCACAATTGTTCCCCATTGTAGTAGTAGGAACCAGACGTCCGTGTGTCTACACCACAGATATCACCGTTTTCTCTGCTATTAAAAATGACCAGTGAACTTGTGTCTTATAAGGTTTTATATGTCGCGCTGTTTGTGGTGAAATATTTGTTTTGAGTGCTATTTTTCCTGCATGTACCTCCCCGCCCTGCACGTTTGTGCTGTTTGGGTTGGCGGCGTCGCGTCACACGGTCAGCAAAACGTGAGTAACGCTATTCTTCAGAGGAGCTGCGATAGATCACAGTGTAGCAATTAGTTTGTTGTTGACACTGTCAATTTCCATTCGGCGCTGGTGTTACATCCGAATCAGTTCCCCCTCAGGTTCACGTTCCTTTAGAGGACCTCGGGTGTGGCGCGTTCACTGAACCACGCCAAGCAACAGTGGAGCTATGGAAAGCAAAAAGGCTAAAAAAAGGTGGTGTTTTCACCCAATTCCCAATATAGATTCACCCGACGTAACACGGCGTAATTGAGATTCCGTGATAAATGTTATTTCCAGTTGGAGTAAAAGGTAAACAATCGTACCGTGACATTCTTTTCGTGGACGTAGTTCGTGGTCGACTGGATAAGCACAGCTGGCGTACAAACCTATTTTCAATCTTTCCGCCTTCTGGAGTTCCAGTGTTGCTTGGCGTGTCCGGTGAATGCGCCGCCCGAGGACCTGCTTTGTCAAGCGGAACAAGATTATGAAGGGGAGCTGAATCGGATACAACACCAGCGTTTTCTGTGTTAATTTGGTATGAATTTATACCAAAAATACGTTTTAGGCCAAAACTTTATAACAAAACTATCACAAAACAGAGTCTCAGGTATGGAGCTGCGCATTGATACCTGCTTTGTGTAATAACTTAGCGGGACGCAGCTTTTAGAGCCATTAAATGCTTCCCGGTACTATAATGGTGATCAATTTTCACCTGATCAATTTCTCTAGAAGGGTGCGTTTCACACCGAGCCACTCTGAATGATTTCGTTTACATCTAAACTATTGAACGATTAAGTCATTTTGCTAAATTGGTGGATTTCCCCTTGAAATGGCTGAAATGTAAACAATGCTACGTTCTAGAGAAACTATGAGACAGGGCTGTTCACAGCGGTGGTGATAGGAACCAGACGTCTGCCTCTAAAAGCCCCCTCATCAAATACTTATGAATTCACTGATGTTTGACACACAGTTTTAGCCTAGATAGTGAGTAAATCTGTGCCATCAGGTTTCTGTAAAACGCCACGTTTCACATTAACGCACTCTGAAAGACTTTGTTTACATCTTAGCCATGAAACGGCATCGATTGCGTCCAGTTACCAGAGCATTAGCGAGGTCAGGTCACTATAAATAGGGATCGATGTGGCAGAAATATTATCACGATACTCTCTCATGATAAGTGATAAATCACGGTATTTCGTTCGTGATTTAATAAGCTGGAACGGACAAATTAGAACCGCATCTAAAGAGTCATAACAGTAAAAAACCTACAACTACAATGATTTTTGTTGCATGTTTAACAAGCTGCACTTCATTAAAGCCAAGCAAAGCATATTGTAGTGAAATTTATTACAGTAACCACAAAATATCATAAAACTCTGGCTCATCCCAAAGGTGTTTGGATGGAGCTCCATTACTGAGAAGAGCGCAGGTTCCACTGCTCTACAGACCAGTGCTGGGGAGCTTTACACCCCTCTGGCGTACACTTGGCATTGGGCATGGCCTAAGGCTCCTGCATCCCATTCCATTCGCGCTTTTCTATGGAGACTATACAGGCTGCATTTGTCAGCAGTGGTTGCACCTTAAAATATTAGAATTTATCAAATGGACCTGTCTGGACTTTTGGACACGTCCTACTGACCATCATGTGGCTGCATGTCCACAGCTGTTGTGTCGGCACCAGGCTGGTAACGTTACACTGTCACATTCTGAGACAACAGAATAGCTGCTTCGCAACCTGCGGCGGCATCTTCAGCAGGCTAGGCTTGCTGGCTAATAACAGGCTGTCAGCCTGTGTTCCTGTCAGCTCAGCAGTTCAGAGCTTGCTCAGCTTTTTTCCCATCTTTCGAGGCATTGACTCCTTTAGAGTCACCCAAAAGTGCAGCCAGGCCTATAGATGCATGATGTACACGTACATATCTGTGTGTTTGATGTTTGATTCTGTAGCTGGAGGGGTTTCGAGTGTTGTATTTCACCAAGGATTTGCCATCTCACTCGTTCAGTCACCCCAAACGACTCATTTTAACATTCCTTCTGCCTTTACACGCCTGAGGCAACTCGTCTTTAAAGGGATAGTTCAGTGAAAAATCAGATGTACACAGTTTTCCACTCACTTCAGATGTAGTAAATTGGCCAAACATGTCTGGATTCCAAATTTTGCTTCCTCAGTTTTGAACTGGAGTGGTGATGCTATCAGTGCTAACGAACACTAGAACCCAGTTGTCACCTAAAAAGCTTAAGTTAAAAAAACCAAACATTACCAAAAGTTGTTTTAACCCCAGGTCTTCATTTGGGTTGAAGGGACTTGATGTGGTTTAGGACATAATATGATTTACTGTGAACTGTAAAATAAACAAAATTTCATGCAGTGAATTAAGACAACAGGGTTTGTACTCAGAAACCACCTCAGGCGTGAGAGCGCTGATCTAGAACCAGAAATTGCGACAATGACTGCCATAAATACAGGAATCTGATCCAAGATCAGACGTTTTGACGTTTTGTTCGTTCTTATAGCTCACAGTAAGGCGTACTGTGCTCTAAAGCACATCAGCACGACCTTAATCGAGACTTGAACAAGGTTTGAGAGAAATTTGGGGATGTATTTTTTTAACAGAAAGGATTTGGGCTATTTGGGTGACTATTGAGTTCTAGTGTTTGTTAGCAATGTTAGCTTTGTAGCTCCAGTTCTAAACCGAAGAAGCAAAGTCTGATTTTTTACCACAGTTTCATTTTAACCTCTTTATTAGATTAAAACGAGAGTGTCAGCAGAAGAAACAGTAGAACGTGCGGTCCAGGAGTCCTTAAAGTCCAGGATTGGTACGGACTTTGCTCTCTGAAGCTTCTACTCGCTGCTGCCGGAGCTTGTATTTCCATTTTCGATTCGTTTTTCATTTTTTCACATAATTTGAAAATAGCTGTGGCCTTTTACATTGTATGTGAACTTCATGAACAATGGACCAAAGGAAATGGTCCAAAATTACTTGGACAAGAAGTCTGGTTCCATTGACTTACATTAAAGGAAAGTGTGTTTTTTCCTTCTCCTGTAAAGTTGCTATTATGGAGATGCAAGGTTTTGTTCCGACAGCAGCGATATGATGATGAACATTTATTTTTAGTAGTCATATTTGTAGTACGTTTAGTTCCAGTGTACTTAAATATGGAGTTTTAAGAGAGTGGGCAAAGTTTCGGTTTACATGCAGCCTAATAATCCTTTAATAATCAGATCAATCAAGCGTTTAGGAAACACTGGGCTACTGCGCAGAAATGTCTGTACTTATTCATTTTACAGCATTCATAATTCTCTACATACACCGATCAGGCATAACATCATGACCACCTCCTTGTTTCGACGCTCATTGTCCATCTTATCAGCTCCACTTACTGTATAGCTGCACTTTGTAGTTCTACAGTTACAGACTGTAGTCCATCTGTTTCTCTGATACTCTGTTACCCCCTTTTACCCTGTTCTTCAGTGGTCAGGGCCATGGGGGTCTGCAGTAACACTGACGTGGTGGTGGTGTGTTGTCCTGGTATGAGTGGATCAGACACAGCAGTACTTCTGGAGTCTTTAAACACTGTGTCCACTCACTGTCCACTCTATTAGACACTCTTACCACATCAGTCCACCCTGTAGATGTAAAGTCAGAGATGACAGCTCATCTGCTGCTGCTCAATTTGTGCTGGTCATCCTCTAGTCCTTCATCAGTGGTCAAAGGACGCTGTTGGCTGGATATTTTTGGTTGGTGGACTATTCTCAGTCCAGCAGCGACACTGAGGTGTTTAAAAACTCCAGCAGCACTGCTGCGTCTGATCCACTCAGACCAGCACAACGCACAAACGATGAATTAATTTGTTTTGATTAATGGTAATCTTTGCATGTAAATTTAGTAATGTGTGCGCATGACTTATTATTTTTTAATGACACCTTTCATCTGTTTCAGGCGGAGGAGGGCAACATTGAGTACAAGGTATGGTTACATCTTGTTATACTACTCAGTAATAATATACAGCATATTACAGTAAACTAGATACTGTTTCTTTTGAGAAGATGATATTAAATTAGATGTAATATGCTGTAATATATATATATATATATATATATATATATATATATATATATATTATATATGTAATCTATAACATTGGTCAGGCTATATGCCATGAGGTTAGATCACCATTATTGATGAGACTGTCAATCAAAAACAAAACACTGCATTATAGTTTAATTCTCAAAGCTTTCTTAGTGACTTAATCATCTATTTCACCTCATTATTCTAAACCTAAGAGTTCTTCAGCTTCCTACACTTGTGATGATGTTGTGGAGCGCAAGCGACATATTAGAGTCATTGTACATTTACAGCATTTGGCTGACGTTCTCATCCAGAGCGACGTACAATTCGATCATTGTACATAGGCAGGTGAAGGTAGTGTTAGGAGTCTTGCCCAAGGACTCTTATTGCTCCACATTGCATACATGTACATGCAACAAAACTGGTTGTATATCACTGAATCCAGCCTTTTGGTCAGTAAACAGTAGCACTGAAATTCTGAATGCACACAAATGCACGTCTGTTTGTTTTGTCTTCAGTTGAAGCTGGTGAACCCAACGCAGTACAGGTTCGAGCATCTGGCCACGCAGCTGAAGTGGCGTCTGCAGGAGGGTCGTGGGGAGGCGGTCTATCAGATCGGGGTGGAGGACAACGGCCTGATGGTGGGACTCACCGAGGAGGACATGAAGGCCTCGCTGAAGACCCTGCGAAGGATGGCTGAGAAGTATGGCCACACATCAGTCCAGTTCATCTGTTTTACGACTGTCAACTCATATAGAGACTTCAGCCTAATCTTTATCTGCTGCATCTGTATAGCACAGTGATCACATGACGTTATAGTTCCGTCAGCACTTGCCCATTAGCTTCTGTTAGGAGTGTGTTTCCAGTCAGTGGGTTTTCAGTATAGAGGCAAGTTCAAATGGTCAGTGGTAACTGACTGTACAGATGGAGATTAGGTTGAAACTTGACGCAGTATTCCTTCAATATTACACTAATCATGGTAGATAGATGGGGGCGATAGATGATATCAAGCAGTGAGTGTACCTGTTTGATGGTTATTCATTTCCAGCTTAAAGAATATATGAGTGGAGTGGAGCATCAGCAGTTTTTGCTCCTAAATCAAACAGTTCAGTAGTCATTCCAGTGCAATAGCTCAGTGTCTGTTCCTTATTGTTAACCTTTATGTATTTGATATAGTTTGAACATCAGCACTTCACTAAGTTGCACACAGTTGGCCGGTATTAAATACTATTACTATAAACTAGCTAAATAGTCCATGTTAAACAGGTATCTTCCAGTAGGTCTGTCGGCCTACATTCACTAAGGTCACTAATATGCGGACCGCGGTCCGAGTCCAGACCCAGACGCTGTCCTATGCGGATCTGGACCTGCAACCCATAAACTATAGAGAATTATTCATAGCCTTTATGGTGCCGGTTTAGCGGCCCGGAGACTCACAGACCAATCGCATGCACTGTAAATATCACTGTAAATGGCTACTCAGCCAATCATATCTGTGCATTAAGATGAGCACTGAGACTGGAGTGAGTGATGCTCACACAGCAGAGGGACTGTTAAGCTTGGAGAAGAAAGTGAATCAGTGGGAAGTTATTTTACATGTTGCGCTCTAAATATAGAAAACTGACAAATATTGTTGAAATCTGACTGAACTGGCATTCAGTTGTTGACTGCCTGAGATGTTGATATATCTACTAGTATATTGCACTGAATCATAATGCAAGTTAGACATTATGATGTTCTGGACCTTCTCTTGAGGAACTTTCCTCTAACTGGACCTTACTGAATTTTAATTAAAGACCTCTGGCTACAAACTAATACTTACTGGGTGAGCCAAGATCAGCATTTCTCACTGCCCACCTGCTCGGATATGTCCTCATCCTCCATAGATTTTCATTATTGCCTTCTCGGTGCCACTTCTGTTTTGTGCAGTTCCTGTCATGTCTTCACATGATTCGCTTATGAAAATTGCTACACCAGTAATGCAAAAAACAGAAGTGAAGTGAAGTGAAGTGAAGTGAAGTGAAGTGAAGCCAGCACCAGATTAACACTGTCACGCTGAACTTGATACGCTAATCTCTTGAGGCTGATGTTAGCCTCTAATTCAAATTTCCCTTCCATCTGAGTGTAACTGCTACATTGTTTAAGGAGGAACGGGAGAATAAAAAGCTGAAGGTACATCTAATCTCTATCCTAGGTTGAGGGCTGCTGGTTTTACCTCTAAATAAGGATAGATATAGACTTGGACGTGTTTTTGTGCTTTGTGGTTCTTGAAGAACCGTCTTTTTTAAGAGTGTGCCTTATAGATAATAATTGCAATTTAAATTGCGGTCGTAACATTAGTCAGGAAAATCGCAATTAGATGTTTTCCTCAAATCTTTCGGCCCTTATCGGAAGCACCAAAGCTACGACGCCAATGTAGCTAACAATTAATACAGACTTATTCTTTGATAATTAGTATAAAACAGGCTATATGCCTAAATCATCACGCTCTTGCCTTGTTATGTAGACTCATGGGCTACATTTCGAAACCTCTTTGAACACGGAGCGGTTGCGGTAAGTGCTGTCTAATTTTTTGGTACAGAAACATAAACGTTTATGAGTCTCAACAGTGCGAAATTACAACAAATGTCAAGTTGGAGTGATGTACAGTCGATCTGGCTGTTCGTACTCAGTCACGTTGCCGCAGATCAGATACGGATCAGATTTCAGTACCACATAGGAAAGTGTCTCAAATCGGAACTGAAAAATTCAGATTCAGTGTGTTTTTTGCTGTTCACACTGACACACAGATACACACCTGTGTTACATATGAGGAAAAAGAACGGAATTGGGCCACTTTTACTTGCTATTTGAACAAAGTCATATAAGCCACATACAAGTGATGTGGTTTCTGACATTGTATGACCTTTTCCCCCCCCAAGTGTTTTAGGCTGCGTTCACATTATCAGGTTGAAGTGGCACCAATCCATTTTTAGCCCTGATGTGACTCAGATCTGATGTTTTCAGGGCTGTGTGGACACAAATCTGATCTTTTCAAATCTGACCTGAGCCACTTTCATATGTGGTCCTGGATCGGATACGTATCCGATTCGTGGCCATGCGACCTTAATGTGAACGTTCAGATCAGAATTCATGTGCTTTTTTCCACTGCGTGCGCCGTCATTCAGTGTTACTCTGGCAGCAGCGCTGAACAGACGTTAAAGCCTGTAAACGGTGCAAAAGCAGCTCATCTCACCTTTTTCTCCTCCGTCTGGCTCTAATAATGAAGCTGAGAGCTGATCAGAGTTAATGATCTTCTCAGCGAAGCTCGTTCTGCTCGTTAGTTTGTGCTGATGATGCAGTGATTCAGTCACGTGACGTTACGGAGTAGGAGGAGCTCATGAGGTCATTTCAGGAGCCGGTTCGTCACATTAATGACGGATTTGAGCCACTTACCTATACAAGTGTGAACCATCCTGTCAGAGAGATCAGATTTGAGTGAAAAATTGGATTAGAGCCCTGAGGCTTGTAATGTGAACGTAGCCATAGAGCATGTCATTTAAGGCAATGATTAATAATTCTGCTTCTGGCAACCCACAGCACATTTTCAAGTATTCTTCAGTTGCTTAAAGCTGATCAAGCTCTTCTGGACGATATGGCAAAAATATTGTATCATAATACAGTTAGACATTTTCCCAATACACAATATGTATCATGATATTCTGACACAGATACCATGCAGTAGTAGTGCCACATTTAGGCTGCACTCACACAGCAGGTAAAAGTGGCCCAATTCCGATCTTTTTCTTCGTATGTGACACAGATGTGTGTCTGTGTGTTAGTGTAAACAGCATAAAACACACTGAATCTGAATTTTTCAGTTCTGATTTGAGACGCTTTCATATATGGTACTGAAATCTGATCCGTATACGATCTGCAGCAATGCGACTCAGTCTGAACAGCCAGATCGGAATTTTTTACGTCAGTGCAACTCGACATTCGTCATCATTTTTGCGGTGCCGAGACTTAAACATTTATCTGATGTTTCTGTACAAAAGCTTAGAAGAGAAGATGCATCCAAAACCCTCCGGCAGCTGTAGGAGGTTGAGGCTGCTGCGCAAATAATGGTTAAAAGTCTGAAAGCAAAGTTTAAAGAATCTGAGGAAGCAAACCAAAGAAGTGACCGCGCCCTTTTCCCGGCGAGCTTGAACACATTCAGTGTGATGAGCCCAGCTGTAAGTAAGTAAAGCTTCATGATGGCTCCTGTGATGCTGGTGAAGGTCACGCTGAACCCTTGTTGGCAGATATAATTGTTTACCTCTGGATAAGCCACATTGAAGCACTGTTGTTTTTTGTATGCGGGTCAGTTTAGGAGCTGATTTGGTGAGAAAATCAGATTTGGGCCACTTTTACCTGCTATGTGAACATAGCCTTAGAAACACTCTCATCAAAATTTCTAGGTAAAATGATTTTCATTCAACATTTTACATTTTGCATTGCATTAAAACCAGTTAAACGGGACTAATTATGCCCTCATTTTTAATCAAGCATGCAGTGGATCAGTGTTTTTAAGCACCGTCGAAGCATATCGTCTATCACGATAACAGAATGTATCACGATAACAATAAAATATCATATCGCCCACCCCTAGGTAAAGCTGTGCGGTGCTATGGGTAGCGTTTCACAGAATTAAACACTGATATAATGAGATCTGTTGGTGTGACTGCATGCAGGGTCGGTGCTGACATCACGCTCTTGAGAGAGAGGGAGGTGGACTACGAGCTGGACCGATCCCGTCGGAAAATAGCCGAGGTCCTCGTGCGGAAAGTTCCCGATGACCAGCAGGTGAGACAGGATTATCTGTGCTTCATTATCTGAATTTCATTGCTGAACTGATTTAAATCTTACAGTCCTGCCTGTGGGATCTTGACTGTGACGTCACTCTCTTTACTTTGTCTATGTGACAGTTTAGTTTAATAGCGTTTACTGAATACTGAGCCTTAAGATTAATAAGCGGATTTAAGTGTTAATCCATTCACACAAGTGTGATATCAGCAATGTAAATCCAACATGGATGCGCATGTAGAGATTTAGGCCTGACCAATAATAATTGGTTACCCACTGTCTGCACAAGCTGCAAGCAATGAAATGAAAATGCTTTTGGCAATAAAAATGCTCAACATGACAACATTTCCTGCAAAAATACTGTTTTGGTTCGTAGATAAAGTTGTATTTGATGAGTTTCTATGTCTCATTTCATGGATATCACAACTTGTGTACCTTTGACGTCCCCCACTGCTAATTTACAGATAAAGAAATTCTGTTAATTTCGTTGTTTTTGCATAGCTAAATTATCTCAGCTACTGTTTCTAGCTCTGCATCTCAGTTAAATAAATAAAACGGCGTTTGTGCTTTTTTAGTCTTCCCACTAGCTGGCGCTCCTTCTATCACACAGTCCCAGTTGGCATGTTCTCCTCTTGGTTTTCTGGATATGGACAGCTATGGCATTACTGGGATTCAAACTCACAACCTACTGATGTTGGGATGAGTTATTATATAGCTGCACTACTTGAGATGATGTCATGCTTTAAAGTTAAAACAACAAATAATTCATCCAGTGTATTAAACGTTTGCAGACGCAGAATCTGAGCTGCTTCATGTGTTCCTGAGTAGTGCAGTGGACTAAGGCGTCACCCCAACAGGAAGTTGTGCGTTTGAGCCCTGGTGATGCCACAGCCATCCGTAAGCATGTACCTAACAGGAAAGATGTCCAGCAGGGTTGTGTGATGGAATTCCTGGCTAGGGGAAAATCAGTTACTATATCATGTTGAGCTGACCTCTCATTTTTAACAGTGTGGCAGTATTCTGGACTTGTTGTGAGAACTGTGATATTTTTCCAGTAGTTACTGAACTCACGTTAGTAGAGCATCTGCGACAGGCAACACGAAACCTTGTAAGCTTGCGAAGGAACTTTTGGCTTTGACCCTCGAGAATTTCATTTTGCAAGAGGAATGCTGAGGCTTTAAGAAACAGGCCTGTTCCTTTCATGACTCTCTATCATTCCCTCTCTCAGCAGGGTGTGTCGGTCAGAAGTATCAATGTCCCCACCACTGATACTGATACTGTGTTTAAATGTATTTGCATCGATTTTGATACATATGGGTATCAATACAACCCTAAAATTTATGCATGAATACATTAACCCCCCCCCCCCCCCCCAAAAAAAACAACCTTTGGATGGACATGTTACTGGTCAATATGTACGCCCACTATCTATCTACTTTTTGTGCAGTGCACTGTGTGGCCGAATCCATAACGTTTTTTTTAAATTATGTTCACATAATTTTCTTTCTGCACACGTGTGTGTAGTTTCTGGACCTGCGTGTGGCCGTGCTGGGCAACGTGGACTCAGGGAAGTCCACTCTCCTGGGCGTTCTGACCCAGGGCGAGCTGGATAATGGGCGTGGCCGAGCGAGACTCAACCTGTTTAGGCACCTTCACGAGATTCAGACCGGCCGCACCTCCAGCATCAGCTTCGAAATCCTCGGCTTCAACAGCAAAGGAGAGGTGAGCCCACAAATACGGAGAGCTAGATAGTTGTCTGACCCTCAGTAGACGCAGTTAATCACGGTGGTCACTCATAGCTCATTGAAACAAGTGGATAATAAGATAAAGCACCGGTTATGTAGTGTGTATATATACATATATATATAGTGCAATATAGCTCAGCAGTTAAATCAGTAACCTTTTAAATGATGTGCATCAGTCAGCTATACTACATTAGTTACCTGCATTCAGTGACTGGCTAGTATGAATTTTTATTTCGTTTCCTGTACAGAATTCGGTGAACAGTAAGTCCTAATCTCCTGATCTGTATAATTAAGAGCTGAATGTCTGCCACCTTAACAAGGCTGTTGCTAGTCTGATTATGTGACAAAGAAATGTGTGTAAACCCGTAGCTGTGTTTGATCTACGCCGAAGTAAGTAAATAGTGAGCCGTACATTCATGATCTGTGTTACTGTCTTAAGAAGCCTCATGTGGACCAGTTGTGTCGTTTTTTTCGTTATTTCCCAGGTGGTGAACTACAGTGAGTCCCGCACGGCTGAGGAAATCTGTGAGAGTTCATCTAAAATGATCACCTTTATTGACCTGGCTGGTCACTATAAGTACCTGAAGACCACCATCTTTGGCCTGACCAGCTACTGCCCCGATTTTGCCATGTTGGTAGTGGGAGCCAACACAGGCATCGGTGAGTGTCTGTCCAAATCACTGTATTTATTTGATGGAATTTACTGTCAGAAACAAGCTGATTTCTAACTCTATAAAAGCAGCACATTTTCATTGTGTATGACATTTTGTTACCTGAAGAAATGGACATAAGTATGGACGAAATTCAAGCTTCAGCACGGCTGCCACTCTTGTGATGTTTTTTTGCTATGCAGTACTTTTGTCCATTTTTATAGATGACAGTTTGTCTTTCAGTGTCAGAAACGGCATAAGAAAGTCTATTTGTAGCCCAAATCACTTCTGTAAAAACCCATCACCCCGACTTCTCGCAACCTGCTTAAAGGTCTTCATTAAAGTCGCACTGACTGGATGTCAGTATGACTCACTGTCAGCTTCACTGTGCTTATTCATAAAGGAGGACTGATCTCCATATTTATGGCACAAATACTCATTCTGTGTTTTTACTGGAAGTCTTCTCCTGTTCCTCAGCGGGCACCACACGGGAGCACCTGGGCCTGGCCATGGCGCTGAAGGTGCCCATCTTCATTGTAGTGAGTAAAGTGGACTTGTGCAGCAGTGGGACGGTGGAGAAAACTGTCCGGCAACTGGAGAGAGTGCTCAAACAGCCCGGCTGCAACAAGGTGCCCATGCTGGTCACCAGCCCTGATGACGCTGTAACCGCCGCCCAGCAGTTTGCTCAGTCTGCAAGGTAGAAAGTGGGCCTGTGATTGTGTTGGAGTGGGTGGGGGCTGTTACTGTAACAGCTTTTGTGCGGGGGGGGGGGTATAAATGTTTGTGAAACACATTGTAAATATTCGAGACATGTTTAAAAAAAAAACTTTGTCCTTTTAAATCTGCACTTTGTAATTTTGCCACATGGTGGTGCTAAATACTTGGATTTCTTTTAAAATAGATTTAAAAGGAATTGTACTTGTTTCAGAGGCATTTCTGTATTATCAAGCTCTGAAAGTGTAGACAAAGTCATTCATAGCGGTTTGACAAAAAGTGTTGCATTTTAAAACCATATGCAGGCAAAATAGTCAGAAATATTCACAGTGGTTGTGATGAAAACCAGACGCCTGAACGGTTTAATGCCATCTTAAAGCTCCCACACAGACATGAAAAGGTTGTGTGCAGCCTGAGGCCTGAAACATTGTTTTGCAATCACTTTGAGATCAAAGTTAGTCAATAAATATATATATATTTAAAGCCATTTATGGCAGAGTGGTATATACAGAGCATTGTAAGACAAAGTAGTCCCCAAGAAAACTTGTACCACTGTTTTACCATCTTCTACATTACATATAAAAGCTCATGTAGGTTCACCAGTAGTTTTGGATAGTGAAAAAAGATATACTTATACAGTATATTGCCAGAATTATTCACTCACCATCCAAATCATTGAACTCAGGTGTTCCAATCATTTCCGTGACCACAGGTGTATAAAGCCGAGCCCCTAGGCCTGCAGACTGCTTCTACAGACATTAGTGAAAGAATGGGTCGCTCTCAGGAGCTCAGTGAATTCCAGCGTGGTACCGTGATCGGACGCCACCTGTGCAGCAAGTCCAGTCGTGAAATTTCCTCACTACTAAATATTCCACAGTCCACTGTCAGTGGGATTATAACACAGTGGAAGCGAATTGGGAACGACAGCAACTCGGCCACGAAGTGGTCGACCACGTAAATTGACGGATGCTGAGGGGCATAGTGCGCAGAGGTCACCAGCTTTCTGCAGAGTCAGTCACTACAGACCTCCAAACTTCATGTGGCCTTCAGATGCTCAAGAACAGCATGTGGGGATTATGGTGTGGGGTTGTTTTTCAGGAGTTGGGCTCGGCCTCTTAGTTCCAGTGACAGGAACTCTTAAAGCTTCAGCACCAAGAGATTTTGGACAATTTCATGCTCCCAACTTTGTGGGAACAGTTTGGGGACGGCCCCTTCCTGTTCCAACATGACTGCACACCAGTGCACAAAGCAGGTCCATTAAGACATGGATGAGCGAGTTTGGTGTGGAAGAACTTGACTGGCCTGCACAGAGTCCTGACCTTAATCCGATAGAACACCTTTGGGATGAATTAGAGTGGAGACTGTGAGCCAGGCCTTCTCGTCCAACATCAGTGTCTGACCTCACACAGGTACTTCTGGAAGAACGGTCAAAAATTCCCATAAACACACTCCTAACCTTGTGGAAAGCCTTCCCAGAAGAGTTGAACCTGTTATAGCTGCAAAGGGTGGGCCAACATCATATTAAACCCTATGGATTAAGAATGGGATGTCACTCAAGTTCATATGTGTTTGAAGCCAGACGAGCGAATACATTTGGCAATATAGTGTATATCCAGGTTCCTATCACCACGACTATAAAGAAGTTTCTCTACAATTAACCATTTCACACAAAATCACTCTTAATGACTTTATATCATAAGTATTACATTATGCAGGATTTTCACCTGTTGGTCGGACTAATTTAATTTCTTGGCCTCTTTTCTAATCATACCTTTAAAAAACAACAGCACAACAAAACTTATCATCGTTTTTGTCATCCGCTTTCTCTGCAGCATCACTCCCATCTTCACACTATCCAGTGTGTCTGGGGAGAACCTGGACCTGCTGAAGGTCTTCTTCAACATCCTGCCTCCACTCAGCAACAGCAAGGAGCAGGAGGAGCTCATGCAGCAGCTCACAGAGTTCCAGGTATGCCCACGAATACAGACACATACATACAAATATACACAAACAAAGAAACTCACGTTAAAATTAGATGTCTTTACAGTGGTGGTGATAGGAACCAGGGGTCAACACAAATATAAGCATTTTATGACCTATCATTCATGTGTATCCCTCAGCATTGAATTGAATTGAACAAAACTATCTTAAAATGATCTCAGCATGGTTGTTATCATTGTGTGTGGCTTTGAGAGCTGTTCAGCTCTTCAGACGTCTGGTTCCTATCACCACCACTGTGAACTCGATATGCTTCTCTAGAACCCAGCATTTCACGTCAAACCGCTTTGTTTATATCTAAATTATAATTATACAGAAGTGATTATGATCGGTTTTGCAGGTTGATGAGATCTACAGCGTGCCAGACGTAGGAACAGTGGTTGGAGGAACCCTCTACAGGTGAGTCTACAACCTACATCACTCCATGACCCACTGCCCTGGTTAGCCCATCTCAATCTAATCTAACAGACCACTATCACACTGTTCTTAATCTCCCTCCCCTTCCTCTAATACACTGCCCCTAATCTTGTCTTAACTTCGTCATCACCTCGCTGATCTCACTAATGTAATCATATTAGAATAAATAAACAGATCAGTGACTGGCTCTGCCAGGCAGTATCGGCTGCATTTCTGCATGATGTTGATGCATTCTTTGTATGTTTAGTGGTGTATGTCGTGAGGGGGACCGTCTTGTGGTCGGCCCCACAGACGAGGGGAAGTTTCTGCGGTTGAAGGTGTGCAGCATGCAGAGGAACCGCTCGGCCTGCCGCGTGCTCAGAGCCGGACAGGCCGCGACACTCGCATTGGGCAACTTTGATCGCTCGCTGCTACGCAAGGTGAGTCCTACATGCAAATAATGATACACCGATCAGGCATAACATCATGACCACCTTGTTGTTTCTACGCTCATTGTCCATTTTATCAGCTCCACTTACTGTATAGCTGCACTCTGTAGTTCTACAGTTACAGACTGTAGTCCATCTGTTTCTCTGATACTCTGTTACCCTGTTCTTCAGTGGTCAGGACCCCCATGGACCCTCACAGAGCAGGTACTATTTGGGTGGTGGATCATTCTCAGCACTGCAGTAACACTAACGTGGTGGTGGTGGTGTGTTAGTGTGTGTTGTGCTGGTCTGAGTGGATCAGACAACAGCAGTGGTGCTGGAGTTTTTAAACACCTCAGTGTCACTGCTGGATTGAGAATAGTCCACCAACCAAAAGTATCCAGCCAACAGCGTCCTTTGACCAGATGTGCCTCAGTCCCACTTACTATAGCTGACTGTTGCGACCTACAGGCCAGATGTGCCTCAGTCCCACTTATTATAGCTGACTGTTGCTACCTACAGGCCAGATGTGCCTCAGTCCCCCTTACTATAGCTGACTGTTGCTAGCTACAGGCCAGATGTGCCTCAGTCCCACTTACTATAGCTGACTGTTGCTACCTACAGGCCAGATGTGCCTCAGTCCCACTTATTATAGCTGACTGTTGCTACCTACAGGCCAGATGTGCCTCAGTCCCACTTACTATAGCTGACTGTTGCTAGCTACAGGCCAGATGTGCCTCAGTCCCACTTACTATAGCTGACTGTTGCGACCTACAGGCCAGATGTGCCTCAGTCCCACTTATTATAGCTGACTGTTGCTACCTACAGGCCAGATGTGCCTCAGTCCCCCTTACTATAGCTGACTGTTGCTAGCTACAGGCCAGATGTGCCTCAGTCCCACTTACTATAGCTGACTGTTGCTACCTACAGGCCAGATGTGCCTCAGTCCCACTTATTATAGCTGACTGTTGCTACCTACAGGCCAGATGTGCCTCAGTCCCACTTACTATAGCTGACTGTTGCTACCTACAGGCCAGATGTGCCTCAGTCCCACTTATTATAGCTGACTGTTGCGACCTACAGGCCAGATGTGCCTCAGTCCCACTTATTATAGCTGACTGTTGCGACCTACAGGCCAGATGTTCCTCAGTCCCACTTACTATAGCTGACTGTTGCTACCTACAGGCCAGATGTGCCTCAGTCCCACTTATTATAGCTGACTGTTGCTACCTACAGGCCAGATGTGCCTCAGTCCCCCTTACTATAGCTGACTGTTGCTAGCTACAGGCCAGATGTGCCTCAGTCCCACTTACTATAGCTGACTGTTGCTACCTACAGGCCAGATGTGCCTCAGTCCCACTTATTATAGCTGACTGTTGCTACCTACAGGCCAGATGTGCCTTAGTCCCACTTACTATAACTGACTGTTGCTACCTACAGGCCAGATGTGCCTCAGTGCCACTTACTATAGCTGACTGTTGCTAGCTACAGGCCAGATGTGCCTCAGTCCCACTTACTATAGCTGACTGTTGCTAGCTACAGGCCAGATGTGCCTCAGTCCCACTTACTATAGCTGACTGTTGCTACCTACAGGCCAGATGTGCCTCAGTCCTACTTACTATAGCTGACTGTTGCTACCTACAGGCCAGATGTGCCTCAGTCCCACTTACTATAGCTGACTGTTGCTACCTACAGGCCAGATGTGCCTCAGTCCTACTTACTATAGCTGACTGTTGCTACCTACAGGTCAGATGTGCCTCAGTCCCACTTACTATAGCTGACTGTTGCTACCTACAGGCCAGATGTGCCTCAGTCCTACTTACTATAGCTGACTGTTGCTACCTACAGGCCAGATGTGCCTCAGTCCCACTTATAATAGCTAAATGTCACTATCTATAGGTCAAATGTGTCTCAGTCCCATTTATTATAGCTAATTCTTGATCTCTACAGGTGAACACGGCTCAGTCTGTACTGAGCTTACCGTAGCTACTAGTTGTTAGCAGCAGTTGATCTGTGGCTAAATCCGACTTCCTTTAAGTCAATATTGCCATAAACCAGGTCCATTCACCCCATTTAACTGTTTTTCTTCTTTTTGCTGTACTAGCTGTTCATATAACTTTTATAACTTACCAATTCTGATAAAACATGTTACAGAACAAGAAGATGTAGCTAACATAAGCCTGATGTTTGTGTTTGGGCATTAGGGTATGGTGATGGTCAGTCCGAAGATGAACCCCACCATCTGCTGGCAGTTTGAGGCAGCCATCGTCCTGCTCTTCCACGCCAAGACATTCCGCCGTGGCTTCCAGGTCACGGTGCACGTGGGCAATGTCCGGCAGACGGCCACGGTGGAGTGCCTACTGGGGAAGGTGCATTTTTCGGCTCATTCTGTCTCACCTGTTCACTAACAAACTATGTAAGAAATGTGAGGATTTTTAGTTACAGTTAGAACTGCGACCAGTTATCTGGAGGGGAGAGGTGGACGATTCTGAGACGTTGTTTGTGTTGTTTTTCAGTTTTGGAAAAAAATTGAAAATACTTGTTGGCCTTTACGTTGTGTGTGAATTTCATGAAGAATGGACCAAAAGAAATGGCACAAAATTATGTAGGAAAAAGTCTGGTTCCATTGACTTACATTCAAAGTAAAGCATGTTTTTTGTTTCTCTTGCTTGTAAAATGATCATTTTGGAGATGCAAGGTTTTGTTCTGACAGCAGCGATTTTGTAATTTTATATTGTTTTCTTTACTCGTGTTTCATAGAGAAAAGAAGAAAAAAGCGTGGATTCTAAATCTTAAATCTGTACTAAGTTTGTGTTTAAATAGATCAGAAAATGGGTCGTTCTACAGAAACGTCCACTTTTTTTTAATCTGTCCTTAGGAGTCACTGGTGTCACTGATCGTCATCGGTGTTACACATAATTAAGGTAACACCAGAGACATTTTTAATGAAAAATGCATTTTACAAATCAGCTGCTATGCAATGTCAGTCATGGAACATCAACTAAAATATGTCATTTAATCCATTTGTGTTTCTACTTTTTCACAATTACTTCAGAATAAAGTCAGTCACACCAGTGACTTCATCTAAAAGCTTCATATGAGATCATGAGCTGAATGAGAAAATATCTGAGAACTGAAAGACACAGTGGACTCACCAAGAGCTTTTCTTCATAGATCCTCAGAAAACAGGTCAATGGAAGTCAAATGACGTCATCAGTGTGACTTTTATTTTAAGAGATTTTTTCGTTGTGCAGCGACACCTGGGACCACAACTTTCATTATATATTTTATATTTGTGTCATTTGTTTTCTTTGTCATGTAAATTATATATTTCATAGTGTAAATTATTGCAGTTAAAATGGCCAAAAAAACAATTTTTTACCTCTAAATATGGACCTCTCCCTTTACACATGACTGTGAGGATGAGCTCGTTGGTGGAAAACATTGTTTTCTTCTTTAAATATAAATTGCCTGTAAACCGAACATGTTTTTCAAGTGTAATATATCTGTAATCATTATGGACACAAAAATGGAGGTTTCTGTAGAATGACCCAGATAATATATTATGATTTGGATTTGATGAAAAGTCATTGTTGGGCGTCGTCTTTCTTTTTTGTCAGCTTTCTCATTTTTTCACGTTGAAGCAAAATGAAAAAGGCAAACCTGTCGGTACAAATGAAGCTTTATGTAATCGTAACATGTAGCAGTACAATTATGGATTTAATTATGAATAATTCTGCAATGTAAACTGAATGTAGGGGGCGTCACGGTGGTGCAATGGTAGCGCTGTTGCCTCACAGCAAGGAGGGCCTGGGTTCGATTCCCCGGCCGGGTGATTGGGGTCCTGTCTGTGTGGAGTTTGCATGTTCTCCCCGTGTCTGTGTGGGTTTCCTCCGGGTTCTCCGGTTTCCTCCCACAGTCCAAAGACATGCAGTCAGGCTGATTGGACGTGCTAAATTGCCCCTAGGTGTGAGTGTGTGAGTGATTGTGTCTGTCTGTCTGCCCTGCGATGGACTGGCGACCTGTCCAGGGTGTATCCTGCCTTCTGCCCGATGACTGCTGGGATAGGCTCCAGCATCCCCCCGCGACCCTGACGGAGAAGCGGCTTAGAAGATGGATGGATGGATGGATGGAAACTGAATGTATAGCAAATCAACAGCTTATAGTAATATTTTTCAATCTTGTGAGCCTTTTTGTGTATTTGTGCCTAACAGGAGGAGCTGCGGACGGGCGAGAGGGCCGTGGTGTGTTTCCGCTTCATGAAGCACCCGGAGTACCTGCGTGTCGGAGCCAAGCTGCTGTTCCGAGAGGGCGTGACCAAAGGCATCGGTCATGTGACCCACCTGCTGCCCACGTCTCAGAACCACGGCCAGGACCAGAACCACAAACCCCACCAGAACCACAACTAGAGAGACGGCAGTACAGAGAGAGAGCGAGGGGGAGGAAAGACTGTGTATGTGAGAGACGGTGGTTTGTGTATGTGGCCTTTTCTTTTCCCACAGATGAGCAAAAGGACATTTTCGCACCTCAGTCACAGATTCGGTGGCATCGCCTGCCGCTTTGCTTTAGCTGGAAAGACGGAGATGTTACGAGGATGAAACGGTATGACGTGTGTGAGAAGAGAAATGAAGCTCAGAGATTCTCTCTTACTTAGACACACATGGCTTTTTGTCCACCACTTAACAGAAGAGACACTTTCTGGCTTGAGCCAAGACTGACTGACTCTCTCTCTCTCTCTCTCTCTCTCTCTCTCTCTCTCTTTCACTCATACACCAAGTTGCTAGTTTATTAAGCACATTTACTTTATACCTACCTTGTGCCTTTTTATCATACACAGGTGTATGCAAAATTTTGAATGTTGCTGGTCTAATGACCTTTTTTTGTTAATTATCTAAGTAAAAAATTTACATCCTCTACAGAATACGCTCTTAAATATCGCTGCTGTCAGAAGAAAAGCTTGTTTCTCCAATTTTGTTGTTTTTCAGTTTGTGACACAATTTGAAAGCACCTGTTACCCTTTACATTGTGTGTAAATTTCAAGATGATTGGACTACAAAAAATGAGCTAAATTGACTTGGATTGAAAAAAATTCTGGTTCCATTGACTTACATTAAACCTAAAGTATAGAAATATAAGTAAGGAAATATGGCATTTTTTGCAAACTTTAGTGCACGATTCTTAATTATCTACTAAGTTTGAACATACTGTGAAAAAACAAAACAAAATTCTAGTAAAAATAAATCACAGGCCACATTTTATATTTTGTTAAATTCAGCAAATAAGCAGTGCATTTAAAATCTGTGTGTTCTCTGTAGAGCATGTGTAACTTGAATATCAACAAAACGTGCCATTTAACCAGGGAGCCCAAACTTTTGCATATGACTGTAGGTGCACTTTGTTGGTTTACATTTACAGACCTCTTGGATAGGTGGCTAAATAGCCAGCGAGTGTAGCTAAAGGGCCTGACCGATATATTGGTTGTCCAGTAATATCAATCAGTATTAACGACTTACGGTTTTATCAGTATTAGCAAAAATATTGCAGATAATGTGCTTAATATTATAGACATTTTTGATCTCTGAGCTGCCCGGATTCAAACTCACAACCTCAACCTTAAAAGGTGAGATCTTAAGTGGTCATGGCACCAGGGAAGCCAATGTGAATGACCTCTGTTTTAACTTTACACCAGCAACACAGGCTGAACTGGTGACTTTGAACATAAAATTAAAACCCATACAAACACAAGAAGCATTACATTCATATCATCAGAAAAGCCGGGTTTAATATTACTGGAATAGAAAATTAAACCCTAAAATATTACCACAGTCCAATGAAAACCTTGTAAAATACTACCTTTATGAAGAAGGAAACAATGTTCTTAACTATTAATGGAAGGTAATGTAACAGGAATGTATTTCTAGTCATTTTGGAGCATTTCTATTGAGCCGTTCGTCATGAAATTTTCACACAATTTGGGCAGCAGCCGTTGAAATCATGGAGAAAAATAAAGACTTTTTTTGGACAGCGATGATAAAAATATAACATTATATTGGCTGATATTAGCAGTTATCAGAACTTTTATCCCCTATCAGTATTAGACACAGTGTTCGTATTGCTCAGGCCTTAGAAGCTACAAGGTAGGTGTTTCTAATAAACTGGCAACGGTGTATGTTTATACGGTATTAAAGCAGTGATATGAATTGTCTTTAGTTACTGTAGATCTGCATTAGAGTTAGTCTTAGAATTCCTTCAGAGTGTTGAGAATAACTACTGTATCTGTGTGACAGTCTTGAGTGAGAGGCTTACAACCGCAGGGTCTTATGGGTGATGGAGTCTTCTATGGAAACAGTGGAAGTACTCCAGGCGTCTGCTAGGGGTGGGCGATACTCTCTAGATATGATAACCATATTATATCACCATATTCGGTGGTTTTATTAATATGATCAGCTGTGAAAGGCTCTGCCGAGTTTGCTGGGTTGGGACAGATGTTGTGTTTTCACTCAGCAGCTGATGATTAGCAGGACTAACAGAGCTGGCTGATGGTTCTAGACCACTGAAGGGTCGGTCACTTTGAAGTGGGCTGATCTAGGGTCAGTGGTCTGTGTAGAAAATACAGAGGCATTCAAAAGTTTGGACACACGTTACCGAATGTGTTTTTTCGTCATCGTAAACCAAATTTTGCCCACTTCAAGTTTCAAAACGTACCATTCACTTTCAAGCCCATACAGATTGTATATGGACACTAGCACATTTATATACAGCCACCTGTTCAGGCTACATCAATTTAGCTCCACGCACTCACACTGAAGCCAGTCAGAAACGAGGTTGCCTTAAATGTCTTAAATATTCCTGGGCGATATATAAAATTAACAAGCACGATATCTGGGGCAGTCGTGGGCTGGAGGTTAGGGAACCAGCCTCGTGACCGGAAGGTCGCAGGTTCAATCCCCAGAGCCGACAGCACATGACTGAGGTGTCCTTGAGCAAGACACCTAACCCCCAACTGCTCCCCCAGCGCTGCGGATTGGGCTGCCCACCGCTCTGGGCAAGTGTGCTCACTGCCCCCTAGTGTGTGTGGTCGCTAGTGTGTATGTGGTCTTTCTCTTCACGGATGGGTGAAATTTGGGACTAATAAGGGTCACTTAATCATAATTTTCATGTTAAAATTATCGATAATATTGCCACCCCCCAAAAACAAGTCCGCTGCAGTTGTATTTTTAGTGTATGTGTTTTTTTCAGCATTAACTTGAATAATCATTAGTAAAACCGCACATCCAGTTTATAATATTGAGTAATATCGAATTTTGACGAAATACTGTTCAGAAGTACTTTACCTGTCGTTATAATACATGTTACCGCGGACGTGTTCATGAGCTTCTTCCGATTGTAGGTTTCTTCAGTATCATGGTCACTTGCGTGCTAATAGCGCTCCCTACTGGAGAGACTTAAGATTGCAAGCGCTATTCAAATTCATGGCCATGCTTTCCACATTGTGTTCTGTCAATACAGCAGTTTTCATAATTCAGCTAACCACCAGCACCATAAGCTACGATTTAAAAAAAAAACATGAACACACATCATCTAGAGGGAGAAGAATATCTAAATCCTTCGTTTCGTCAACCATGTATTCTGCTCGCTTATTTCCAGTACCACTCTCTGTTTCCGCACATGCTCAGACTGAGAAATCCGAAAGAAATCAGAGTAAGAGTTCACATACACTGAGAAATCTGATCACTGAGCCAAAATCCAGCTTCTTTGTCAGATTTCTTCGTCAGATCTTCTAGACCTTACTCCGTTTTAAGAAATCAGAGTTTACTTGACCGTTGGAGTAATCAGATCATTATAATGGGATTGTTGGGTGGGTGCGTCCAAACGTTTGACTGTTAGTGCATCTTTCTGGTTACCTTTGAATACAGCGCTGAAGTAGACATCGTTTTGGTAACAGTATGACTAAGTCCTACTCGTATTTAATTTCATATCGTAATGATATGCGACATTGTATCGCCCAGCCCTGGACAATGGAGTCCGAATCTTCATGGTTCTGCGGGAGTCGACTTTATTCTGTGCCCGAGGGCATGGCTTTAGACTTTAGACATGTTTCTTGCTTGTTTGTGCCAAGCAAGGGCTGTACGAACGTCCGAAACCGAAAACACCTACATGCTAGGTGAGCGAACTCTTCGGTATTGGGGGATGATTAGCACGTTTAGCTGATGTGTCTTCTCAGAGAGGGTCTTTTTTTATGGGGGAAACCAAACGGCAGCTGTTTCTTGACTGATTCTGTGCATGTCCAGGAAGTCCAAGTGATGATGTCGTACGTACGTGTTCTGTAATTCCGCCCCCCGACTCCCCCCCCACCTCCCTCCCACCTCCCTCCCTTGTGCTTCTTCTTGAGATTTTGTGCAATTAATCAGCAAAAATGATTGAATGTGTTGTACTTGGGCCTCGATGTACGCTTTGCGTTGCTTGGTCTTGGGTTTTGCGACAGCTTGTGAAGCTTTTTTTCTCCGTTTTCTACAAGTTTCATCCCAGTAACCTTCCGTCTTGAATTCCGTGGCACAGCATTAGGCCGGTGTAACTGCATGCTGTGCTTTACATACTCTGTAGAAGCGAATCCAATAAGAGAAGCGTGCATGAAGAAACTGGATGCACTTTGCGTCCTGGGAAATGTTTCTGTGGACTGCACTGTAAATGCACTGCAACTCGTTTAAGTAATAAAGAGATGTTTTATTGTGGATTAGCTACCAAGACAATCTCGTTTTATGTACAGTATTCGGTGCAGTAGGTATTTGGGCGATGGAAATCAATCCAACTGACCACCTTTGGTTACTTTTGGTCCCTTTAAAGGGGGAATTACATCAGTTCCATCAGAAAAGATGTGATAGGAACCAGGGCTCGCCATGTGTACTACACAAATATACCCATTTTATTCACTATCCAGAACCACCAGTGAGCCTACAAGTGATTTCTGAGTATTTACACGTGATGTTGAATATAGTGGTAAATTTGTTCGGACACTTCTTTGCCTTGCCGCATCCCACATACACCTATCTGCCATGAATGGATCTAAAAATGTACGTTTTAGGCCAAAATCTTGAAAAACATTTTTAGTTGGTATAAACAAACGCTGCAACTTTTCCATGTTCCACTGAAAGACATTACACCGTTCTTTTATTATTCACTACTGACTCCACCCATCAAATAAACAATACAAAACAGTAATACAGCATTTAGACACCAGGCACCGATGGCAGCTGCGAGAACCGGCAGGAAGGTGGGGCGTAAACTCTGAGGGAGGACGAAGCCCCGCAAGGACAACGGGGAGAGGAGTGCCTCCGGGCCCACAGCAAGACCACCTTAATATGCCTGGTGTTTGATCCAGGTGGCTGTGTTGCAGAGGGTGCACTGAGCTTTTCTCTCTCAACTCAGGTGTTCACGCTGCCCTTGAGGAGAGCGAGATGATGCTGGTGGATCAGGAGATGGGGCCCAGATGGCGGAGTTTCAGACTCGCATCCTGCCTTTGTGGCTCTCACGGTCGCCGTTGTCCCCTCTCCGGTGGCTGATGTCCCCCTCTTGAGTTCGGGATTCGGGCCTTGTCGGCTCTCATGGCCGTCATCGGGGCCTGGGGTACGGGTGCAAGGCACAATGTAAACGCTCATTGTACTGTCTTTAAAAAATTTAATAAAACTGGCTCCCTACCAAATTAGGGATGCTACCGAATTAGGACGTGCTTCATGAGGTGCCTGGTGGGTCAGCGCTTGATTTCATACACCGAAGCCAATTCATCAATTGCACTCAAATCTCATCGTTTCCATGTTGTACGAATGATTCATGAATCAGACGCAGAACAGTTCGCATGTCGTTACATCTGCGCTCATTTTTACACAACTTTGACGAATGTTGTTGGAGCTCAGTGGGCTGTGGGTTTAACCAATACAGATGCAACAACCTTTTGAGCTAAAGCTAACAATCTACAATTTAACCTTAAAGTTTAAATACATGACCAACGGAACAAAGACAGAAACAGAGTCCAAAGACCTGACAGCGGCAAATAAACAGAGGCTCACAAAAAGCACGATGTTCGTAGAAAGCGTTTATTGAATCTGAGGAGGCCGTGAACACGCAGCTCTGTGGTTGCGTCTCATTGAGCACCAGAGTGATGAATTCCTTTAAATGTCATTATAACCGCTGTTATAGGACAATCGCTGAGACTCGATTGGTGACTCAAACCTGGGCTACCATTTGTGGAGGTCCCTGGCTGGAGTTTGAGGACCAGCTGTGGGCACTGTGGGCAGCGTGCTACCGAACAAAAGGAATATCTTGGCAAACACTCATTTACACAGTTTTTCCCCAAAAGTAGTAGGTCAGTCAAGACATTTGGTGCCTGAAGTTTGCTTCTGTAGTTTTGCGCTGGAGCTGCAAGGCTAGTAAAGCAAGCTTATACACAATCGGTAAAATTCTATGATCGAAAACATCGATTAACCGACGTTTAGGACTTATGATCGCCTACGCTTCTGTGGAGAAACAAACATTTGTTCATCTCGTCTCTGGTAGCATGCAGTAGCTCAGCGCGCTGAAATTGGTGGAGATTCTGACTTGGCTCGCTGGCGAGATTCCCGTAATTCGAGTTGATGGTTTCAGTCCAAATGAGGTCCTTACTTTTTCAGAGCGCTAGCTAGAACGTACTCATTTGCTCTGAAGGTTGCTCAGACTGTACCGGGTGATAAAAGCTCAAAGCAAGTTTGAAAAGGTGGCTTTTTGGGGTTTTTCTTTTCAGTTACTCAAGTGAAACAGGTATAGAGCTTTTCTTATTCTTACGGAATACACAAGATATTTAAGACAATATTCATAAGACTCAAACAGATGTGGTTCCTCTGGAAGCTCTTCTCTGCCAAAAATGCCTGTTTGTTCCGTTTCGAACACTAACGTCAAAATTTTGACTTAGGTCAAAGTAATCAAACTCAAAATGGAAGATCATGTAATAATATTTTCTTGAAGTATTTACTTAATACCTCCAAATAAGGGTGCATTTTCTGGAAATAGTGACTTAAATGAAGATCTCAAATGAATGACTTTCTTTAAGATTTTTCAGATGTAAAAATAACGAGTTACTAGAATAAGTAATCGTTTCAGGATCATTTTTACACAGAATGTCATTATGAAACGGCAATTATTTGATGTAACAAGTCAGTATTTTAAGAGAGTAAGTCATGATGACAAGTCATTATTTCAGTAGAAGTGAATATTTTGAGAAGAGTTATTTTGCGATAGTAAGTCTTTAAAGAAGGAGCAGAAATGGGCTTGAACACTGAATCTTGTCTGTAAAACTGACAATAAGTGTTCTTTTTGTACTTTTGTCCATTTTTATACCCTTTGGCTACGTTCACATTACAAGCCTTGTTGCTGAAATCTGATTTATTTGCTTAAATCCACTCTCTTTAGGCAAGTGACTCAAATCCATCATTAATGTGAATGAACCGGCCTGAAATGACCTTCATGAGCTCATCCTACTCAGCTGTCAGCTTCATTATTAGAGCCAGCAGAAGGAGAAAAAGGTGAGATAAGCTGCTTTTCCACCGTTTACAGGCTTTAACGTCTGTTCAGCGCTGCTGCCAGAGTAACGCCGAATGATGGCGCACATGAATTCCAATCTGAACGTTCACATTAGGGTCACATGACCACGAATCGGATATGTATCCGATCTAGGACCACATATGAAAGGCTACATTCACATTACTGCATTACCTCCAGGTTAAAGTGGCACGAATCTGATTTTTTGCTCTAATGTGACTCAGATCTGGTGTTTTCAGGGCTGTGTGGACGCAAATCGGATCTTTTCAAATCTGACCTGAACCACTTTCATATGTGGTCCTGGATCTATTACCTAAACGAGTGTGAAACACTGTGTCAGAGAGATTGGACTTGATCGGATTTGAGCAATGAGGCTTGTAATGTGAACGTAGCTAAAGTGGCTCAGGTCGGATTTGAAAAGATCAGATTTGTGTCCACACAGCCCTGAAAATGGATCTGAGTCACATTAGGGCAAAAAATCGGATTTGAGCCCCTTCAGCCTGGTAATGTGAACGTAGCCTTTGGACACCAAACACACCCTGGCTGACTGACTACATTTGGGCTGAAGGATGAGCTGAATTATTCCTTTAAAGAACTCCTGCATCTCGGAGCCTCAGGCTTGCACAACAGCTTGTGATACAGAGCTACATTCATGTAAAAGAGACAAGGAACGTTACACACAAACATAAAACCTGATAAAATCCTCACAGTGGATGAAGGGCACCGGAGTCATCGCTTCTATCCATATGTACAAATCATTTAACAGAGCTTTATAAATAAGGAATGGTTTCCACGTCTAACTTAGCCCAGCTGTTCACGTTAGTCCTGTCTTTCAGCATCTACAAAAGGCCTTAGCAATATCAATAAACCGTTATTAGACGTCGCTACATGAAAAAACTCCTCGTCTACAAAAGAAGTGAAGACACTTCTGAGGGCCACTTACAATCGTCTTCTCATTGTGCTTGTAAATTAATGAGTCAACAACAACAAAAAAAAACACCAGTCACAGCAGTTAAAGCTCACAAATGTTCCAGTGTGCAGTAACACTGCTTTCACTGTGAAGTGTGCACGAGATATTAGGGCACGCCGGTTTGGGACTGAACCATAAGATCCTGGAGGGAGATTTAGGCCAAACTCCTCTGTCTGGGCTTGATCCGCAGGTACAGCTGCAAAAGGGAAGAGCTCATTTTAGTAAAGTAATAACTGCAGAGAGGACAGCATAAACATAAACCGGTCACTGTGGAAGCCAGGTAAGAGTTTCTAATAAACTGGCCATTGAGTGGAAACATAAGGTAGGTGTTTCTAATAAACTGGCCATTGAGTGGAAGCATAAGGTATGTGTTTCTAATAAAGTGGCCAGAGTGGAAGCATAACATAGGTGTTTCTAATAAACTGGCCAGAGTGGAAGCATAACGTAGGTGTTTCTAATAAAGTGGCCAGAGTGGAAGCATAAGGTAGGTGTTTCTAATAAACTGGCCAGAGTGGAAGCATAAGGTAGGTGTTTCTAATAAAGTGGCCAGAGTGGAAGCATGAGGTATGTGTTTCTAATAAAGTGGCCAGAGTGGAAGCATAAGGTAGGTGTTTCTAATAAAGTGGCCAGAGTGGAAGCACGAGGTAGGTGTTTCTAATAAAGTGGCCAGAGTGGAAGCACAAGGTAGGTGTTTCTAATAAAGTGGCCAGAGTGGAAGCACAAGGTAGGTGTTTCTAATAAAGTGGCCAGAGTGGAAGCATGAGGTATGTGTTTCTAATAAAGTGGCCAGAGTGGAAGCACAAGGTAGGTGTTTCTAATAAAGTGGCCAGAGTGGAAGCATGAGGTATGTGTTTCTAATAAAGTGGCCAGAGTGGAAGCATAAGGTAGGTGTTTCTAATAAAGTGGCCAGAGTGGAAGCACAAAGTAGGTGTTTCTAATAAAGTGGCCAGAGTGGAAGCATAAGGTAGGTGTTTCTAATAAAGTGGCCAGAGTGGAAGCATGAGGTATGTGTATCTAATAAAGTGGCCAGAGTGGAAGCATAAGGTAGGTGTTTCTAATAAAGTGGCCAGAGTGGAAGCATGAGGTAGGTGTTTCTAATAAAGTGGCCAGAGTGGAAGCACAAGGTAGGTGTTTCTAATAAACTGGCCAGAGTGGAAGCACAAGGTAGGTGTTTCTAATAAACTGGCCAGAGTGGAAGCACAAGGTAGGTGTTTCTAATAAAGTGGCCAGAGTGGAAGCATAAGGTAGGTGTTTCTAATAAAGTGGCCAGAGTGGAAGCATGAGGTAGGTGTTTCTAATAAAGTGGCCAGAGTGGAAGCATGAGGTATGTGTATCTAATAAAGTGGCCAGAGTGGAAGCATAAGGTATGTGTTTCTAATAAAGTGGCCAGAGTGGAAGCACAAGGTAGGTGTTTCTAATAAAGTGGCCAGAGTGGAAGCATGAGGTATGTGTTTCTAATAAAGTGGCCAGAGTGGAAGCACAAGGTATGTGTTTCTAATAAAGTGGCCAGAGTGGAAGCATAAGGTATGTGTTTCTAATAAAGTGGCCAGAGTGGAAGCATGAGGTATGTGTTTCTAATAAAGTGGCCAGAGTGGAAGCATAAGGTATGTGTTTCTAATAAAGTGGCCAGAGTGGAAGCATGAGGTAGGTGTTTCTAATAAAGTGGCCAGAGTGGAAGCATGAGGTATGTGTTTCTAATAAAGTGGCCAGAGTGGAAGCACGAGGGTGGTGTTTCCTATGAAGTGGCCAGTGAAGGGATGCACAAGCGATGTGGTTCTAATAATTTATGGGTTAGAGTCTGTGAAACAACTCGCGCAGAGATGCTGACCCCGAGCAGGTTGCGGGGGATGTACCCCTCGTTGTCTCCGCAGCGAGCCCACCACCACTCGCTCTCCTGCCCGTCGTCCCTGTTCAGAGTGGTCATGCAGTCTCCCTCGGTGAAGGACAGCTCGTCAGCACTCTCGGCCTCATAATCCCACAGAGCGTACACCACCCCCCGGTTCATCACGCCCATCTTCTCCTGCACGCCTGCACACACAACAAACACGTCAGCACCCACCACACAGCAGTGCTCTGAGGATGGTTAGGCATGGATAAAGTGTCCACATTCCTTTTTATCCCTTGGTGTTTACTCTTTGTCTGGGTAACGAGGCCCAGATCAGATCAGCAAAGCTCACCGTAGAGGAACTGTGAGCACTGAGCGTATCCTTCCTCCAGCTCCTCACACTTGTCTGCTGCCGTCTGCATGTCGCTATAGGTGGTGGCAAACACCGCGGCTCCGGACTCCACCAAGAACTTGCATACCTGTACGTTGTTACAGGAGGCGGCGCAGTGCAAAGGGGTCCTGATCACGAGAGAGAGAGAAGAAAACCGTTGTGGTTTAGTGTGACCGCTGGCTCCAGTACAACTTTAAAACGCTAAGACGACGTCCTCTCACCAGCCATCGCTGTCGGCAGCGTTGACGTTCACGCCAAACTGCACCAGGAACTTCACAATCTCGGTGTGTCCGGCACACACTGCGTTATGAAGTGCAGTGATGCCCTCATCGTTAGGCAGACTGGGGTCCTCCACCTGTCCAGAGATAAGTAGTCACATATTAATATTCCAGCACATACGTCTACAAAAATAATGTATTTTGACTTGTACTTAGTAAAATCAACAAAAGGTGTATATTTATAAAGATACATGTCTAAACACAGCATAAATATATTTATTCAGACACTATAAATGAATTAGTATCACTTTGTGGCCAAGCCGTTATGGACGACTGTAACCTCGCTAAGAAGTTATTTGCTTTCTGCACATTTCACTTCTGCCCATTCCTCTCTGCGACCCATCTCCAGTTCCTCAAAGCTACGAGGGTCCCTCCGATGGGGACACAGCTTCAATAGGACTCAAGTCAGGAGATTAGGCCAATTGCTTTTCACCCCTCAGCCCTACAACTTAGCCCTGGTTTTCACGTTCACGTCTAGGGGTCGGGTGTCCCGATTATTGAGATAGAGGGGTAGGGTGAAGTGTTGGGGCTACAAGGCCCTCCAAGCAGAGGCTTTTCTGAGGCACAATCCAAACAGAGTGTTATGAGGGGGAAAAAAAAGTAAAAAAGACCAAAGAAACGCACAAAAGTGAGAATTGTCTCTGTTAAAAATGACGATAACCACCGTTTTATCTTATTTTAATACTGTTTCAGTGGATTATTGGTCTTTTTCTTTATAACAAGCATAAAACAGTAACAGAACGCTGATGTCTTGGTAGCTAGCTAAACGTCCCGTTCCACCTTAAATAGTCCAGAAGTTCTGATGCCTGGAGCGCCAGAATGTAACTGCTGCTCCATTTAAGGTGGGACGGGACAATTCGAACAAGAATCTGGTGAATATCTGACTTCGTGTCAGTGAAAGATTATTGGTGGGTGATGATAAAAATTGCCCCCCTCTTTGAAGGCGTATGATTCCTAAATGTAGCTAAAAGCTGAACTTTCCCCTCCTCTGCTGTCACTGCAGACCAGCAGGGTCGCCTACAGAGCAGTGCTAGTAGCTGTTAATGAAGTGATGCTCTTTCTATTTGAGGGTCCCATTTCATAGAGGAAGATTTCAACCTCTACCCCTTGTAATTCAGTTCCAAGGGGCACGAAGACACTCAAAAAACAAGGGGTAGGGGTAAAAATAAGAAATGGGAATGGGCCTTTGTCTTGTGGAGATGCTCCCACCCTCATACTTCACTGTGGGTGTAGTGTTCTTGAGATCATACACACTTATTTGCTAAGTAACTGTTGTTCCTGATGATTTCAGGTCATCCTCCAACTCTTTGCGAGTGACCGCTGCCTTCTGTCCGACCTTCCTGGTCATCCAAATCCAGTGTGATGAACCAAAGCATCAACGTGTTTGCCGTCACTCACATTCTCAAAACTACAGAGTGTCTGAAAGCTTCACCTGCTCCTCATGAGGCCCTCACCTCGTATATGATCCTCTGCACCAGGTCATACTCTCCCTCCAGAGAAGCGTCCAGCAGCAGCGCCAGCGGGTTGAAGCGCACCCTCATGCCGTGATTGATCCGCTCCGAGCCCACCTTCCGCAGGTTCGTCCTCTTCCCCTGCAGAGGGAGGCAGAACATGCATAGAGGAGTTCAGGCACATGCAGAAATGGACAGCTTTGCTATATGTCAGTCGCGGGCTGGAGGTTAGGGAACTGGCCCTGTGACCGGAAGGTTGCCGGTTCGATCCCCAGCACCAACAGTCCATGACTGAGGTGTCCTTGAACAAGACACCTAACCCCCAATTGCTCCCCGGGCGCTGTGGATAGGGCTGCCCACCGCTCCGGGCAAGTGTGCTCACTGCCCCCTAGTGTGTGTGTGTTCACTAGTGTGTATGTGGTGTTTCACTTCACGGATGGGATAAATGCGGAGGTGGAATTTCCCGTTTGTGGGATTAAAAAGTATCACTTAACAGGTGTAAAAATATTTAATAGAGGAATGTGCAAAAAGCTAGCCACGGTACTCAGTATCGGCCGATGTTTAAGGATCAGGTATCGGCATCGGAAAAGAAGACGTGGTACTGGAGCGTCCCCACTGTTTAGCACGTGAGACCACTGTGTGGACGCTGAGGTTTCTGGGGGTGAGCGGATGATGATTCATTCTTTCAAAGTGGAGTAATAAACGCTGCCGACACTCGCGGGCCGGCATTCCTCTCCCACTTCAATGTTTAATGAGTCCGCAGGCAGTGATTAGGATCTTAGTGTGGTCAGTTGCTAAGCAACAGCCTCAGAAAGGAACCAGAATGGAGGGTTCATTTGAGTGTGCTGACCCGACTCGCTCCTTCTCACTCTCTCCGTATTAGTTCCAATTGCTGTTTCGGTCTTAATCTGTCCGCCTCCGTCTCTTTACCAGAGAGTGAAGATAATATGGTCACTTAAAGCGACAGTTTTCCAGCTTTCCTGTTTGCACAGATGTAGTCAATCAGCCAGGACTTGCCTGAAGTTAAAGGAAATTTTTAGCACTGTGCATCTGTGAACTTCAAAGTTCCCGCATAATTAAAAAATGACGACGTTAATGAAGTCATTCAGAGCGGCTTAAAGTGAAGTGCCCTATTGAAAAACTTGCCGAGTCAGAGCTGTTTACAGTGGTGGTGATAGGAACCAGATGTCTAAAGCATTGAAAGGGTTCACATCCTATTTTTTTCTTGCGTTTTATTTTTAAAGTCTAGTTATGACATTTGTGTGGTTTTATGTTCCAAAAACGGTCATAATTCATTTTTACATGACTACTTTTCATTAGAATTAAGTAGGCCTTTTTTGTTACTGTGCCTTTAAGAATGGCATATATTTAAATGATCTTTGTTCTGATTGGCTGCCCTCTATTTTCCCTTATTCAGCATGAATGGACAGGGCTAACCTGCTATAGGTTGACTAGACAGTCATTTGTAAATATGTCAGTTTTCAATGATATAAAAGCAATGAATTCAGTACGTGGCTGAGTTTCCATGTATGGACTGTATGGACGGTATGTTTTTAAATTGGAACAATGTTTACCTTCTATGTCCAACCCCTTATTTATTTGTTTATTCTTTTTAAAGTGAGGATAACTCATAATATGAGCCCTTTAATGCCTCTAAATGCTGCAGCACCCAAGGTTATTATGCAAAATGGTGTTTGAATTTATTACTTTATCTCTCAATCTTGAAGAACCTGTCGAGTGTAGGCTTGAAAAACAGAGCAATTGAGAATGCAGTAGGTGTACCGGGGGTAGTGTGACCTGTCCCGTGACCTCCGGAGCCTTCATGCTGCTACTGTCCTCCCCTGGGCCATCCTGGTCCCCTGTGCTGGGGTAAGGAGGTGGCGGGTACGGGGGATACTCCTCTGTATACGGTTCGGATGGAATGGGGCCGCCGCCTTCCTGCTCGTCCTCCTCCAGCAGGGGGTGCTGTTCACCCCTCCCACTCTCATCTGGGACCGGGGAGCGTGGGGGTAGCGGAGGTGGGACGGAGTCGTCCTCCTTCTGCACCCTGCCAGCCTCATCTTCCTGTCCCGGGGCACTGCCTGACCCCTCCCTGTCGGGTGTCTCCATGGCGGCGAGCGTGGTCTTCTGGTAGAGCAGTTTCTGGATGTTTGGGCCTGCGGGCCCCTCAGGCTCCGTGATGGAGCTGCGCTTCTTCAGGGGCCGTGGTGCGTGGTGCAGCCTCTTCCGCAGCGCCTCCAGGTCGGCGTCGCTCTGTAGCCGGTGCGGGTTCGACAGGAACGGCAGCAGTTTGGTGGGGCTCAGTGGCCGCGGCACGCGCTCAGACTCTGGACCCTCCCCAGGACAGCTAACGCAGTGGTCCACCTGGTCTGCCTCCGTGGTGGCGCCTCGCTCAGAGTAGCTGCTGTCCTGGGAGTGGGAGTGCTGCCCTCCGGTGGACGGTATGACTGGCTTTCCATACACTGCAACAGAATGGTAGTATAAAACACAAAGTGAGGGGTGTCCAATTAAATCTGCAGTACATGTACAGAAACTGACCACTGATGAAGGACTAGGCTCCTTTTCCAGTGGTATGAAAATATTAAAATCAATCATATCCGCCACTTTGATGAATTATTGCTGTTGACCACAGCATTTGCGTCACTGCTGTGCTGGGAATGGTCCAACACCTGTAATATGTGGTCAGTAGGAATCCTATAGAGGTCCCTTTTCATTGGTGGACATGGTTACAGTCACTTTGGTGCACTGTGTAGTTCTACAGTTACAGACTGTAGTCCATCTGTTTCTCTGATACTCTGTTACCCTGTTCTTCAGTGGTCAGGACCCCATGGACCCTCACAGAGCAGGTCCTATTTGGGTGGTGGGTCACTCAGCACTGCAGTAACACTGACGTGGTAGTGGTGTGTTAGTGTGTGTTGTGCTGGTCTGAGTGGATCAGACACAGCAGTGCAGCTGGAGTTTCTAAACACTGTGTCCACTCACTGTCCACTCTATTAGACACTCCTACCATGTCAGTCCACCTAGAAGATGTAAAGTCAGAGACGACAGCTCATCTGCTGCTACACAGTTTGTGTTGGTCATCCTCTAGTCCTTCATCAGTGGTCACAGGACGCTGTTGGCTGGATATGTTTGGTTGGTGGACTATTCTCAGCCCAGCAGTGACGCTGAAGTTTAAAAACTCCAGCAGATCTGCTGTTTCTGATCCACTCACACCACCACTACGTCAGTGTTACTGCAGTGCTGAGAATGATCCACCAGCCAAATACTACCTGCTCTGTGAGGGTCCATGGGGGTCCTGACCACTGAAGAACAGGGTAACAGAGTATCAGAGAAACAGATGGACTACAGTCTGTAACTGTAGAACTACAAAGTGCAGCTATACAGTAAGTGGAGCTGATCAACTGGACAATGAGCGCAGAAACAAGGAGGTGGTCAGAATGTCGTGCCCGATTGGTGTAAGCATAATTAAGTAAATAAACATCTGTATACGCACTGATGACAGACTGTAGATGCAGTATGGAAACAGCAGTGCCGTACAGAAGGCCGGAGTATTGCATAACACTCCCTCAGAGGCACAGTGTCCCCATGTAGCTGCAGGAATGCCACGTGGATCTGGCAACCACCTATTTGCCTGTGTGCTCGTTACTTTAGTGATATGCAAAACAAAGAGCCAGTCAGGAAATGTCTCTGTCTCTCTCGCTCTCTTTCATTAGCGCCAACATGTTCTATTGTTGCAAGCCTGATGTTGTAAACAACAGTGGAACTCTTTTTGGTGCCAGATAGAACCATATACAACACATTCTCCAGCAATCTGAGGACCATTTCACCATGCAGAGAGCCATGAACACTCATTCTATATACATATAATGGCATTTCATTTTTTTGATTACACTTTTTTTAAATTACTGAATATACAGAGTACTGGGCGAAAGTCTTAGGCACCCAAGACATTTTCAAAATCTATTTTTGGTGTAGTTTGTGTTTATTTGCTGAGGTGTTAATATTTAAATAAACAAAATGTATAGAATATGAATTAATAATGATTATATAATAGAGATGTTCTGGATGTTAGTGTGTTTGTTTACCCATCTCCAAGCCTCTCCTCGAGGAAGTCCAGTATTATATGTAGTTAAAAAGCAGCTCCTGGTTTGACCAATCAGTGCTCAGTAAATTGAGCTCATGATGTAATTGATGATATTAACGAGTCTCTGTGGCGGCTGTGAAGGTGTCCAGGAAAAATATGGACCCGAGAAATTCTTGTTACTTTTTATTGTTTTTATGTTTATTTGAATTATAAATACGACTTTATTCTAATGTACATTCACCAGCCACTTTATTAGGTACACCTGTTCAATTGCTTGTTAACACAAATAGCTAGTCAGCCAATCACAGGACGACTTGCTGAAGTGCAGACCGAGCATCAGAACGGGGAAGAAAGGGGATTTAAGGGACTTTGAACGTGGCGTGGTTGTTGGTGCCAGACGGGCTGGTCTGAGTATTTCAGAAACTGCTGATCTGCTGGGATTTTCACGCACAACCATCTCTAGGGTTTACAGAGAACGGTCCGAAAAAGAGGAAATATCCAGTGAGCGGTCAGTTGTGTGGACGAAAATGCCTTGTTGATGTGAGAGGTCAGAGGAGAATGGGCAGACTGGTTCCAGATGATAGAAAGGCAACAGTAACTCAAATAACCAAATAAAACCTCTGAGGAACGTTTCCAACACCTTGTTGAAAGTCTGCCACGAAGAATTAAGGCAGTTCTGAAGGCAAAAAGGGGTTCCAACCTTTTACTAGCAAGGTGTACCTAATAAAGTGGCCAGTGAGTATATTGTGATAAACTCACTGCGGAGGTAAATTGTAAAAAAATTAGCTTAGATGCCTAAACCTTTCACACAGTACTGTATATGGGAACAGATGCGTAGTGTAGTGGTGGATTTGAAAGAGTTATGTAAAGCTGCACTATGCAAGGTTTTGGGATTTGGAGACCTCTCTGGTGGAAATGCGGAACTGCAAGCAACGTGTAGTAGAACTCTGTGTAACGTGGGCTGCGCTTCAAGACCCTGACAACTGTGAGTGCATTGAAAGAGAATTAACTCCGCCACTGTCAAACAGTGCACTCCGTTTTTGGTTCCTAGATAATTATTCCTAGATAATTGTGGTGGTGCGTTCGTCGCAAATAGATGATCATCAAAGACCAAATAGTGTTTTCCTCACAAACTGACCGCAGACACGGGGATTAAAAAAAGCACACAAGCGGTTTCTCAACAAGATTTTTATTTCTAGTGGGAATGTATCTGATTTGTGATTGGCGTCAGTGAAACCATGGTAACCAGCGGTCAGTTTGAGCTCAGATACACCCACAAGCGATGAGCAAGCAGCGTTTTGGGCCACAAGAGGCAAAAAGTTGCGGCTGGTGTGAACGTACGGTTATACTGTATGTACTGTATTGTCAATATCTACTCTTCTTGCTTCTCTCTCTCTCTCTCTCTCTCTCCCTCTCCCTCTCCCTCTCCCTCTCCCTCTCCCTCTCCGTAACAGTTGGCTGATGAGGATGAGTCACGCTCATGATTTCATGCTGTAAAGCGAAGACAGACTCGCTTTAAATATCCAGCCTTGCTTTCTTCAACGAGCTCTTTGTTCCTCGGTTATTAAAATGTCACTGCCGGAGGGCCGACTTTACCGCCTGAACTCGGCACGGCAGCAGTGATAACCGCACTCGCACTACTGACTGCACCTTTAACTCTGAGTGAGCGCTATAGCAGCAGTCTCAGCACACAGAACAGCAGCAGCGCCAGTGCTGACTTTAAGGTTCACCCACGTAAACTATTTTTACTTTTCATCAAATCATAATACAATATTTCCTGCTCTGCATTAAAGCAGATATTTCAGTATTCAGACGTCGTTATTTTTGTCTTGTTCCACAGAAAGAAAAACGTTGTTGTCAAAGTTGGCCATTTAAACAAACAGGAAAAAGTCTGATAACTCCAACCTCCCTAATGTAAAGCGAAAGTAAAGGAGTTGAGTGTATCTTTAAGATGTTAGCTGTTAGCAGCACTGACTGCTTAGTGTGTCTTTAACTCTGAGGTATTAGCAGCGTTAGCTGATTGCATCTTTATCTTTCAAGTGTTAGCGGTGTTAGCAGCACTGACTTCTGAATGTATCTTTAATTCTGACGTGTAAGGAGCACACTGCATCTTTATTTTTAAGGTGTTAGCAGCACTGATTCCTTATTGTGTCTAACTCTGAGGTGTTAGCAGCACAGACTGTTGATTGTATCTTTAATTCTGAGGTGTAAAGTGTACCCTGCATCTTTAAGGTGTTAGCAGTGTTAGCTGCACAGGCTGTTGATTGCATCTTTAATTCTGAGGAGTAACTGTTAGCAGCACTGCCTGCTGACTGTATATTTAACTCTGAGGTGTTAGCAGAATTAGCATCACAGACTGCTGATTGCATCTTTAACCCTGTGGTGTTGGCAGTACTCACGGCGGGGCTGGGAGCGGGTCAGCGTGCTCTGGCCCTGGTAACCCTTGGCCAGTGAGCTGTGCTGTGTGTACATGGAGTAGATGGAGCTGGCCGCCAGGGTCTGTGGCTTGTGGAGGGTCGGCGGGGTGGCGGCTCCTTTTCCTGCTGACCCCTCCACGCTGAAGGGGCGCACTGTGGCTGCTGGAAGGGTGTCTTGTTTGGGCGGTAGGGGCAACGGCAGGCCATGGTGTGATGGGGGCAGTTGAGCCCTCTGACTGTGATTGGATGGTGGCGTGAGCTGGGGGGCTGCTCTGGCTTTGCCTGGGAAAGTGCCAGTGCTGAAGCAGGGCTTAGTGAAGTTGGACTGCTTTGCTGGCTTGCTGGGCACTGGAGGAGGCACTTTACCAACACACTGGACAGAGAGACAGGAAACACAATGCTTTGTTATAGAGGGTAGTTTGCGAATGAAGCCATTTAAGGTACAGTTTTCTATCTACTGCCTTACAGTCGGAATACCACAGTACTGTCTTCCCTACGTAGTAAAAGAACGCAAAGCCCATTACGTCCACACTTATAATAGAAGCCAATGGGCAGCTGCTTTAGCCTGTCTATATATAGAACCAGAATATTTTCCAAAATATAAGGAAATCCATCAAAAGTGTCTGTGGCAGCATTGGGTGCATAGGATTAAAGGAAAAACTAGACCTGCCAACTAAAAACAGCTGCTAGTTTAAATTGAGCTGAACAAAGTTTCCAGAAAAGACGACTAAATGATGCGGAAGTTCACTTTTTTTCGCCAGCAGCTTCTTGTTCGATTATTTCCGTTCCACCTTAAATAGAGCAGCTGGCACTGAACTGCTGAACTGAACTGCACTGAGCCTCATGGTGAAGGTTTGTGACTGGTGTTGAAGTCAAAGTCGAGTCCAAAGTCTTCAAGCCCCAAGTCGAGTCTAAAGTCATCAAATTTGTGACTCGAGTCAAAGTCATATGACTCGAGTCCACACCTCTGTTGGACAGTAGATAAAATTTGCGTCGTAGTCGCCGTGTCTGGACGTTACTCTATGAAGAGCGATTCCCCAGAAAGCCAATGACTTCGTTTACTATGTTCACGTACACTTACATAGTCTTGTGAGATTAACCATTAATCTGGCTTAATCCTGAGACAGAACAACGCGTTAAACACAGTCGTGTGCAAATGTTTCGGCACCCCTGGTCAAACAGCATTTGCTTGATTTTCTATGGGAATTAAAATTGATTTATTTCAGTAAATAAACAGTAATTTGGTATTAAAAAGTGCGGCGTGTTCTCTGGAGAGGATGCGTTCACTTGTTTTCATTAAAAAAGATTTTTAAAAAAATCAAAACGTCATTCGAAGGGTCCAAACTTATGACTAACTTAAAAAGTGGAGGTAGTTAAGTAGTTGGGCATTAAGCAGCATGGAGCTTGGTCATTTCTCAATGGAAAGGAACATCTCACCACTGTGTGTGTGTGTGTGTGTGTGTGGGGTACCTGCCCATCCCTCAGGAGGTCCTCACTGCTCTGGTTCTTCCGTAAGGGAAGTGGTGGCGGCTTCACATCAGCTTCAGGGTCTACAGAGACGAGGAAGGCACTGTTAAATTAAGTGATACTTTTTTTTTATCCCACAAACGGGGAAATTCCACCTCCGCTTTTAACCCATCCATGAAGTGAAACACCACATACACAGTAGTGAATACACACACTAGGGGGCAGTGAGCACACTTGCCCGGAGCGGTGGGCAGCCCTATCCACGGCGCCCAGGGAGCAATTGAGGGTTAGGTGTCTTGCTCAAGGACACCTTGGTCATGTGCTGTCGGACCTGGGGACTGAACCGCCGACCTTCTGGTCAGTTCCCTAAACTCCAGCCCACGACTGCCCCACAAAGCACTGTTAGCACTGCATAACAGCAGCAGCTGTTGACCGCTGCAGCCCACAGTATAGATCTCAATGGACATTTTGCACACAGGGAGCTTTTCTCAGTTTTCCCAAGTGGAGCTGCTCCGAAGCATGATTGGGGTGGGAGGTTTGCTTCTCTAGTTTTGCACTGGAGCTACAAGGCTAATGTAGCTAAAAAGCTAATTGGATGATCGTACAAACTGCATGACACACCGCTTTCTCTCAAATGGACAGATGTAGGCAGCACAGCTAAAAACAGACCTTGAAGGCTGAATTCTGTCTGTACTTTTGTCCATTTGTATAGAAAACAGTGTCATACACTCCTAAAATAGATGGTTCTTCAAGGGTTCTTTATTAAGAAAATAGTTCCATATAGAACCATTAACACTTAAAGATCTCAAAGAATTCTTTGCTTCATGAAAGGGTTCTTCAGATGGAGAATGTGCATAAATGTGCTATAGATGGTTCTTTATAAACGTTTTTTTTAAAGGGTTCTCTGTAGCACCCAAAAGAGTTCTTCTGTTGTTACAAGCTTGTTACGTCCTTTTTAGTGCTACATAGAACCAGCTACAGCACATTCTCCATCAATCTGAACAGCCCTTTCATGAAGCATAGGATCCTTTAATCATGCAAAGGGTTCTTCGAGTGTTCGTGGTTCTATAGAGAACCGTTGTCTTTACTAAAGAACCTTTGAAGAGTGTACAGTGGAGGAACGAGGCTAGCATGTGCATCCTCTGATACATGTTAACATACCACATCGATCCAAGCTGCCACTAACGCAACGTCACTGGAGAGTTCAACACGCTTGGAGGAGACTGCTAATCTTGTGTCAGCTAACAGAGGCCTGAGTGATGGGGGAGAGGGAGGACCACCCCACCCCCACCCCCTCCTCAAAAAGAGCGAAAATCTGCTTTTTGGGCGTCACCGGGCATCAGACTCTCAATCTTCTGAAGACTTCAGACTCCAAACATGTCTTGGCGAATGAATTTGATCAGATATACGTTGAGCCTCATGAAGCATCCTCTGAAACTGTGTGTTCTTGTGTGTTTGTTTATATGTGTGTTGCTACCTTTTTCTGTCGAGCCGTGGCTGCTCATTCGCGGCAATGTGGAGGCGTGGCCACGCTGGGACCCGCCCACACTGCTGACCTCAGCACTGGAGCTCCAGTCCGAGAGCTTGGAGATTTTGCCTGCCTGGAAACCTGAGGGTGAAAAAGGGAAGGAGCCGTTAGTAAAGGAGGGAAGAGTTTACTGTGTGTTAGTGTGTGTTGTGCTGGTCTGAGTGGATCAGACACAGCAGTGCTGCTGGAGTTTTTAA
>NC_051235.1:6907076-6959576 GCF_015220715.1 Pygocentrus nattereri
TCTGAAACACAATAGATCTCTCCTTTTAGCTGGAACATCTACAAACATACCTGCACTCGGCTGATCCAGTACAGACTCAGCTTAAATTAAATTAAAAACAAAAAATTTATTTAGAACCATTTTTGCCAACTGTGTTCGCACACTGTGGAATTAGACCTCCGCATTTAACCCATCCGTGCAGTGAAGCACCCACACACATGCACATCAGTGAACACACACACTAGGGGGCAGTGAGCACACTTGCCCGGAGCGGTGGGCAGCCCTAACCACGGCGCCCGGGGAGCAGATGGGGGTTGGATGCCTTGCTCAAGGGCACTTCAGTCAGAGACTGAAAGCCGAGGGGATCAAATCAATGACCTTCTGGTGACGGCTGGTTCTCTAACCTCCAGCCCACGACTGCTAATAATCACTGCTCACTGCTGATGAACTGATTTAGCCTCTCAGAAAATCCTGATTATTATTTTAATGCTGGTAACATTTTATTGAGGACATTTTCTCAGGACATTCGCCGGCTTTTTGTTGGCAGCCAGTGAAAAAGACTTCAGCTTCATGGAGGGTTGAAAGACATGATATGCTGTTGAACACATCCGACAGGTCAGTACTGTGTCCAGTTTGCTAATGTTTGTGATGGCTACTCACAGCTGCTGCACCATTTAAGGTGGAATGAGAAAATTCCAACAAGAAGCTGGCTGATGCACCATTTAAGGTGGAAGGAGAAAATTCAAACGAGAACCTGGCCAATAAGAATCTATCTTCAGCTTTGTGTAAGAAGGTGTTGACGCTAATCTATGATGAATATCTACACGGATTAATGAACGCTGTAACTTACCCAGCTACAAAGCTTTAACCATCACTGTAAATAAATAGTTAAGTTAAGACCCCCTAAACAGACTAATGAAAATGAAATGAGCTTAAATGGTACTGAGTGCAGTCCAGCAGCAACATTAACTGCCCCAAAATGTGCCTGGCTGGACCCAACACGGCATATAGGTACGTATATCTGTGTCTTCTTGTCCGATTTCACAACAGTGACTAAGAAAGCTGTCAGAGAATGGACTGGTCATCTGTCATAATATGCTTAGACCAATGTATTTAACTGAACTGAGCTGAAATAAACCAGTTAAAGAATTAACAAGGAAGACGAGAAGTATCAGAGTGTCTCAGTAGATGGATCAATGACCTGCAGCTCCTTGTAGAGTCGCTCAAGTTCCCCGGCCGAGCTGTGTCCACTCTCGTCAAGTTTGCCCTGGCGCAGCATCTCCAGCTGCCGGCTCAGCTCCTCCACTCTGGACACGGCCATCACCAGCTCCCTCTGCTTCTGCTGGAACAGCCCGTTCATCTGCTCTATCTCCTCCACTAGAGAGAGAGAGAGAGAGAGAGAGAGAGAGAGAGAGAGAGAGAGAGAGAGAGAGAGAGAGAGAGAGAGAGAGAGAGAGAGAGAGAGAGAGAGAGAGAGAGAGAGAGAGAATATAAGAGGAAAAATTCCTGACTCCACTAATCAAAGATGACTGCATAAATCTGGCTAATGAAATATAAACAGTGCTGAGCAAAAGCCTTTTATTTATTTAAATTCCAGTCAAAACGGCCAAAAAGCACAAATGATTCATTTTTCAGTGACAGCAAAACTCAGAAAACATATTTACCACAAAATTACACAGAAGCCTCAACCACTAAATATAACATCAGCTTTTTAGAATTTAGTGTGTCCACTCTTTGCCTTCATCGCCGTGTCCGTTCTTTTCAGGAGACTCACTTTCAGGGAACTGTCCCACACTTTCAAAGTTTGTTCAGTCTTAGAAGCTGGTTGATGATTTACTGAAGTGATCAAACCCATTCAGTGATGTTGAGGTCTTGACTCTGGGGCGGTCATTCCATCGTTCAGCTTCTCCGTTTGACGCGTCCGTCTCCTTTTCTCAGTGAGGTTCTTCTTGATCAGCTACACGTCCTTTCAGACCCACAGCGCTGAGTCGTCCTCTCACAGTGGAAAGATGGACAGAAACACCTGTGGATGTTTTCAGACCTGAAGCAGCTTGATCTTCTCCTCTCTCTCAAAGATGAAAGCTTTAAGTGGTCTTTATCTGATGGGGGCAGTTTAGTGTCTACCAGGTCTTCCAGGTGGTTGTTAGGAATTTTCTTTGTAGCTTTTAATCATTTCTTTAAACTCCAGTTTTGGAAACTCTTGTTTTTTCATTTTCCTTTGATTCCCCCCCCCCTTCTTAACAACTTGATTATGCTTTTTTAATATTGATTTATTCCTTCTTTCCCCCCTCTTTTGCAAAAATGAAGTGCAAAAAAGAGAATAAGGGAGTTTTCTGTAATGATGAAACGTGCTCTCCAGTTCATTAGTTGTAAATCTCATTTTCTGAAGTTGATGAACTGCTCAGCGCTGGCTAAGCCTCATTAATGATGCCATTAGAATCATATCAAGTCGGTTACGTCAGAGCTTCCACCTCAAATATAAGACTAAAATATCTACACGTGTTTTTTTGAAGCACAAGAAACATCAAAACTATGAACTAACACATGGAATTAAGCAGAGACGAACAACCAAATCTTCTAATTTAGACTTTTCAACGCAGCCCCTCTTTGCCACCACACTGGCTTGCAAAACTACTTGTTTTCTTAAAGATTAAAAAATTCTGTCTACTGTGCTGGAGGTTCTGACCCAGTTTGCTGTTGCTGAGGCGCTTCTGTTCCACCTGGCCCTTCAACGCTCGGACCCGCCGCAGCTTGGCCTCCTGGTTCTCAGCGTTCTCTCGCAGCAGCCGCAGCTTCTCCTGCTCCGACGCCTGCTGCTCCTGCAGCTTCAAAAAGCGCAGCCGCTGCTCCTGAAACACGAATGAATAAATGCAGCGAGGGCACTGTAAAAATACAGCTTACATACAGATCCTGCAGTTACAAAAAATACCGCATTAAAGGTGCAATAAGCTGTGTAATAATATGGCATTAAAAGGATCAGTAAGCTGTATAATGTTACAACTCTGAAGATGCGATAAGCTGCATAATCTTCTTGCATTAAAGATACAATAGACTGTATAATGTTTAGCATTAAAGGTGTAATAAGTTACATGATGTCAAGCCATTAAAATTGCAATAAGCTGTAAAATGTTCTGGCATTAAAGGTTCAATAAACTGCATAGGGCAAAACCTGCATGTTACGGAATTAAAGGTAAAATAAACTTTATAAATCAAGCATGAAAAGTGAATTAATATGTATAGTATTATGGCTTAATAATGTTATTAAATATGAAATAAGTTGTTTAATATGGCACCAAAACAAGCAGAATAATGTTGTGGCATTAAAAGGTGTAAATTTTATATAAAGTCATTAAAGGTAAAATAAACTTTATAATCAAGCGATTCAAAGTAATTCAAGTATCATTTTATAGAATTAATTATGAAATAAGCTGTTTAAATGTTGTGGCATTAAAGGTGCAATAAGCAGTTAAATGTGGCATTAAAGCTGCAATAAGCAGTATAATGTTTCATTAAAGGTGAAATAAGCAGTACAATGTTGTGGCACTAAAGGTGAAATAAGCACTATAACATCATGGCATTAAAGGTGAAATATGCACTATAACATCATGGCATTAAAGGTGAAATAAGCAGTATAATGTTGTGGCACCTAAGGTGTAGTGAACTCTATAATGTTAAGAATGACTTTGTCAACCAATGACTTGTGCAGAATTTAGAGAAAAATAAAATATCGGTGGATTTTCCCTTTACAGTGTAATGGAAAACGAGATAAATGGAGTATGAAAACAGCATGAAACTAAATTAATCTTCAGTCCGGTCAGCGGAGAACTATAGAAAAGGCTGTAGAGGTTACGGCTCATTCTCAGCCACTGTACTTCTGAGCAGAGAGCTTATCCGCAGGTTTCGGGAATGCTGTCTGAACATGGTATTATGACTGAGAAAGCAGCTGAAAAATGCTAGAAATCTCTCTGAGCCTTTCACAAACAGTTTGGGGAAAAGCCCCCGCCACCGTCTCTGAGGGCAAAAAGTGCACCTTGTTAGCCAGAAGCTCCTGCTGGGCGTTTATCTGCTGCTGCTGCCGTGACGCCATTTCCTGCAGCTCTGACAGAGTGATGTCCATATGAAGTGGGACAATCTACAAAAAGCAAAACATCCGTATTTGTATGTACAGAAAGTAGGAATAATTACTGCCTATCACAGCGTATCGTTCTGTATTGTGTTGCACGGGGTAGATTAAAAAAGATTCAACCGATTTACAACCGTGAGGCATTTAGGAACCAATCACAATCCAATGGAAAGAGGCGGATATAGAGCTTCTGACCGTCAGTACGGCATTGAACCTCCAACAGCTCAGAGCATTTGTCGTTGGCACCAACAGTTCCAAGAAAAAGTTCACCAGCATCACTTTTTTTGGTGTTGGTACATTAAAGATTCTGTTTATGTGCCACTTCCAACAGCACTGGATGATCTCCGAAACCACCCTGAAAGAGCCGTGAGTGCAGCGACACCCAACATGCTCAATCCAGTATGGGAGGAGTTTGACTATGGAGCTGCAGATGTCCGTACAGCTGGAGGAGGTTCATATTGAGCACTTGGAAAATTAGATAATAAACTTCATACTCATTTAAACCATTTACAGCTCGGTATAATGATCTGTAATGATTTACAAGTGAAATAAATCATTTTGAATTACCAGCGTATTGTACTGTATTGTTCAGAGGTGGACGAAGAACACAAACCATGTACTTGAGTTAAAGTCGAGACCCCCAAGGTAAATATTACTCCAGTAAAAGTAGAAGTTCCTCCCTTTAGACCTCCACTTGAGCAAAAGTACTAAAGTATTTACCTTCAAATGTACTTAAGTATAAAGTAAAAGTACTAAAAGAGTAATTCTGGCTCTGATGTCCTGTTATCATTTTTATAACCAGACTGGCTTCATGAACTCATTTCAGGTGAAAGTCCTCCAGCGTCTCTCTTGGTAAACCAGTCTTTTAATAGAACGTCATTAATTAGTGACGCTGACGTCTATTAAAATGATCAGAAGCACAAAACACTGAAGGTAAACAGTTTCCATCAGGGAGAACCGAGTGGCTCTGAAATCACTTTTACACACAAGCAAAGTTTCAGTTTCAGATTTATTTACAACTTAGTTCCAAGTTTACGTTGAATAAAAACTGGCTTTAAACTCAGGATCACAGATGAGCTCCTTTACTATGTTGATCTGTAGGCGTCTGTTCATAAACATAAACCAGCCCAAACTCATTTACTATAAAATGAAATGGTGTTTGTAGAAATTCAGAAAAAAGCCGCGTCAGTCTCGACTGCATATGTGGACATATTTCTATATTGAGCTCTATTTACACAAAGTTAGGTTAGTTCATCATTTATGTTGAACAGACTCTCCCAAAGTTTTACGCTGCTGCGCTGACGTTGAACCGCGTGCTGCACTGGGTCGGTATGACCGACAGGTCAAAACCAGCTCTAAACAAAGTGACCGCTGGGCCCTGATTGGTGCTCTGGCTTTGCGCTTCTTTCGTTTTGACATGTTACGTTTTTATACACACAGAAACCAAAAGGAACGACAGATTTCTCAGAATGTAGGAGGAAAAAGTCGGATATTAGACTCTGAAATGTAGTGGAGTGAAAGGAAAAAGTCGCCCAGAACGGAGAAACTTCAGTACAGATACACCAAAAATACTAAAGTACAGAAACTAATTACATTTACTCAGTTACAAAATCTAATATTATAATATTGTGGTGAAATATATGATATTATGATGCACTGAATCATCTCCTAAAGAGTCACAATTATTCTTATAACAAAAAAAAAAAATCCATACAGGAGGTTTCCAAACTCACTCCGTTCTCAAGATGTCTCTCTCCAGACGATTTCAAAGTGTTCCTCTTCTGCAAAAGGTCTGGACCTCTGAGACCACCTAGAGAGAGAGACAGAGCGAGAGAGCAAAAGCGACAGAGAGAGAGCGAGAGCAAGAGAGCAAGAGCGAGAGCGCGACAGAGCGCGACAGAGCGCGACAGAGCGAGAGAGCGAGAGCAAGACAGAGCGACAGAGAGCGACAGAGAGTGACAGAGAGAGCGACAGAAAGAGAGAGCGACAGACAGAGAGCGACAGAGAGCGAGCGACAGAAAGAGAGCGACAGAGAGACACACACACACACACACACACACACAGACAGACAGTGACAGACAAACACACACAGAGAGAGAGAGAGAGAGAGAGAGAGAGAGAGAGAGAGAGAGAGAGAGAGAGAGAGAGAGAGAGAGAGAGAGAGTAAGAATATGTGCTTGCAATTAAATACAGGCTTTGCACACAGCACCTTGAATGTATGTACTTGTTCCACCATGAATGGATTCAGAAAACGTTCACGGCCAAAACCTAAAACTGTAAACCCATCATAAAATAACGTCTTAGACATCAGGCAGAATTACTCAGAATCATTGTGTAATAACTTTCTGTTGAGGGAGCTTTCAGCGGCCTTAATCTCTTCAGGAGGTCTGGTTCCTATCACCACCACTGTGGTGCTTCAGTAAAGTTTCTCTGGAATTGAGAATCCTATTTCAAATCCTTCTGAATGAGTTTCCACATCTTAATGATTTAATTATGATTAAATATGATAGTTTAATATGATAAACTGTCAATTAAAAAAAAAAAAATAAAAAAAAATTCAACAGAATTTCCATTTAATGCTACTGTACCCGACTAGGCTATCTTAGCCTTAGCTAACACTAAATCTTCATTTCACTGAAAAAAAAAAGCTGAATATCTTCATTATTGAACAAAATCTGAGGTAAAATAGTTGTAATAAAGCGGATGCTAAGTTTATATCAAATTATTCCACATGTTGTGCCACCAGACTCGACTCCCCAGCCTGTTTCACCATCGTGATTCCAGATTAGCATCAGTCTGGCCTTCCCTCAGTCACGGCTATGGCTCTGTCAGCACGGGTCACGCACTGTGGATTTCCACTGAGCAAGTGACAATACATGGCTGAGTGACCAGGTGAGAAAGGGTCAGACCATGTTATATAACAAAAAAGCCCCCCCAAAAAACAAACACAGTTACGTAACTCCCCCACCAGCACGGTTAGCGCCACCGCTAATGTGGGTTACTAGATAAACTGGCTGCGGGTGAAAAACATGGGCAAATAAATGGCCGCACAGTCGCACAGTGTTCAAGCCTGCGGGGGGACTAATCAGAGACTGGCCGATTACACAAGACCACGGCTTTCAGAGCAGTACAGCATGAACCAGGATCACCGTAATTGCCCATAATTCTGTTTGACAGGGAAAAAAAAAATGAAGTGCCGCTAAGCTACACGCACAGGACTGATATCACTTTCACTGTTGTGTAAGAGTGGAGCTTTGTGGCTTAATGTCGACGGAGGATCTTTCACGGAAACTTGACACCACTCAAAGACGCGGCTGGAGAATCTTTTTAGAGAAAAAAAAAGACATTTAGCGCTTGTTCTCACTGATCCACTTGCACCCACACAACACACACTAACACCACCACCACCACAGTGCTGAGAATGATCCGCCACCCAAGTAGTACCTGCTCTGTGAGGGTCCATGGGGGTCCTGACCACTGAAGAACAGGGTAACAGAGTATCAGAGAAACAGATGGACTACAGTCTGTAACTGTAGAACTACAGAGTGCAGCTATACAGTAAGTGGAGCTGATAAAGTGGACGATGGGTGTAGAAACGGGGAGGTTTGTCATGATGTTACGCCTGATCGGTGTTAAAGTGACTTTCTAACATGGATCTCCTTCATAAAAGCCTCTGCGCACGGTTCAGATAAAAAAGGAAAACATTAATAAAAATCTGTTTAGGAAATCAAATCCTGGAGATCACGTGAGGAAGAAAACGGTGTTCTGTGTTACCCAAAACTTCAGCCTGAATGAAAGTACAGCTAGGAGGCTAATGTAGCCAGAAACTAATGGCTATGCCACACAAATCATCACCACCCAACTTATACATGCTAAATCACATTAACTGAAATAATCAAACGGGCTTGGGTATACATCTTCTGACCCTGTACGACATACTGTTATCTAAAAAATAAAAAATAAAAAAAGATGAAATCTCTGTCACACAGCTAAAAACAGTGTTAGCGTATTAGCTTATTTACACTCCTTGATAGCCACATTAGCCTCGTCGCTCCAGTGCAGAGCTAAAGAAGTAAACTTCAGACACCGAACATGTCCGTGTTGATCAATCACATTTGGAGGAAAAGGGGACAATTCTGTACGCATTCGTTGTGCTGAACTTCTTTATCCTGAGGCATTCGGCCTGTTCTCATTGCGTAAAAGGCTAAAGGCATTAGCAAACCTGCAAACAGACGGCTCTTAAAACAAACTCTCTGATTCTCAGGGGCTTATGACCGAGGCCAAAGCCTTCTAGCTTTCAGGGAAATGGGCATTAGTCTTGTGACAGCTGTAGTGGACACTGTCCACCAGGCCAGTGTAAGCAGAAATTCATCTGGACACCCACAGCACTTTCCTCAGGAGGTGCTTAGACAAGCCTGAGCTAATATGCAAGCATGAGTTTAATGTTTGGGTTATAAACTCTGTTTTTTTTTCTTGGAAACGAAATGAAATGGAAGCGCTGACCCATCCAGCTGTGTGTGTGTAATGTGCATCCTAGTGCTTGGCACAAGAGGGTGGTGTGGGCTGACACACACACACACACACACACACACACACACACACACACACACACTGGTCAGAGCTGGTCGGTGCTCATTGTCCTCAGATGACCCCCTCAGTACAAGGACTTCAGAGCGCCTGTGTGTGTTATCCTAGTAGCTACCGGACCCAGGGACGAATATAGGCAAAAATAAGCCACAATATTAGGCACAGATGCTATGCCAATCAAATGTTTACACCTATTAATTTTGGATTCCTAACATTCTCTAGAATGCTATTCCAAAGCTATATGGACCACTTTGCCAAATTAGTGCAAATGACTAAAAAAAATGTATGTATTCACACCGAGATATTTTCAAGGATTATTTTATTTTCTATTTAAACCCAAAACATTAACGGAGACATAATAACCCTGATAGCAAGACGAAAGTGGACCCCTGTTGGCCCACTGATGGCAAAGCTGGCGGCCCAGTGGTGTTTTGCTCAGCGTTTTCTGGGCGGCCCACCGACGGTTAAGCAGAGAATTAGACAAAATTTACTTTGTAAATTAGTTTAGTAAATAATTTTGATCTAGTACAGTGTAAGCTTGTATGCAGGGCAGTAATCTGGGTGGTCCGATGGTGGACCAGCAGTGGCGTACGATAAGCGGGGTGCCGACTTGATCTAGCCAGCGGACCGATATATGCTCGCTAGCTGGGAAATAAATATATATAAAATTATCATATCCTTGTGAAAATTACACTAAGTATTTTAGCATTTTTTCTCCTTTAAAAAAAGTTGTATTTCTTTTAAAGTGAAACTGCTTCATCATGAGTTTAGTTTTTAAATAAAAAAATGTTGTCCCACATTTTTATGTCACTACACAGAGTTTTAGTCTGTAGGCGGGGCCTTATTTCAGCCACGCCCATGCATTTTAGAGCAGGAAGTGAGACTGCATCTCTGTACCTCATGACCACATGGTCAGCAGTTAGATCCCACTGTTTTGAAATAAATGTCTCCGGAAGTCTGAAAATCACCACTGAAGAAATGTCAGTACCAAAACATTTTTTGCAATTAGGTAATTTTATGTGTTTTAATTAAAAATGTAAAGATTTTACGCATGTATGACCGTTCAAAGCTGTGTTTTCTAGGCATGTACAGGCCATGTTTTAGAGTTCTGCTCAAAATGAGCTAAAACTGTTATAAAAGTCGCACCTGAAACATTTGGTAAAGTTTCGGAAGTGTTAGGATTGCTCTGGTAGTAACAAAATGGAAGGCTCTATCATTGGGGGCAGTTCTGGGCTGGAGGTTAGGGAATCCCGGTGACCGGAAGGTTGCCGGTTCGATCCCCAGAGCCGACAGTCCATGACTGAGGTGTCCTTGAGCAAGACACCTAACCCCAATTGCTCCCCGGGCACCGTGGATAGGGCCAAGTCAGTTAAAAGTCTGAATGGACACAAATACACTAAACAGACCAAAAAAAAAATAATAATAAAAAAAATTGTCTGGACTTGCATCAATATCCTTAACGGTCCAACACAGTTTGAGCCTTGTGGCTACAGTACTAAACTAAAGAAGGAAACCTCAGCATCAAGCATCAAGAGGGAAACTACCGCATTAACACACCAACATAACCTGCCGACATAATCTGTGTAAACCCCCTCCTTCCGCTGCCTTGTTGGTCAAATAGCTGTACCCATATTGACTCCGCACTGTCTGGCATGCGAGTGTGTGACTGAATGGATGACTGCCTTGGCAATACAGCGCGTCCGGATGCGGTCCAACCTCCATATGGCTGTACACAGCCTGCCTGAATGAGAACGTGTCCTCAGTAGATTTTTCCTTGTTAAACAAAATCCTCTTTCATTAAACACTCACGCAATCCGTCCACACACAGTTAATACTGTATGTCACGATCTATGAATAGAGTTTCAGAAGAGACAGCCATTCCAGTCATGCTTGTAATTAAACATCCCAGGGCCACTGCTCAGCACCTGAATTTTAACAGAGGGCATTAAGCCATTTTTCTAGACACAGACTAGGCCTAGCTTTGGCCATTAAAGCAATATCAAAGAAGATTCTTTTGTCACAATGAACCTTTTGTTGGGCGATTTAATTTAACTAGACTCACCAAAAGCCATGAAACATAAACATTTTTACTTTCTGCATTTTCCAAAACACCAAACCTCCAAACTCCTAAACTCAATCCCCCACATTTAACCACCCAAACTCAATCCCCAAACATAGCCGCCAAAGCCATCTCCCAGCTCCCCACTCCTTCATTCCTTGTCTTTACTCTGAAAACTAAACTCAGCTCCACGACTCAACTTTTCAGGCTAAACCCCTCAAACTCAACCTCCCAAAGTCAACCTTCTAAAGTATACTTTATGAAGGAAATCTCCCAACCTCCAAAGGTCAATGTCAATGTCACCTTAACCTCTAAAACGTAACCTCCCAGACTAAGACCTTCCAAAGATATCCTCCCAAACTCAACCACTGAACCTCAATTCCATAATCTCAACCTCACAGAATCAACCTCCCAGTCTCCAAGTCAGCTACCCAAAAATCAGCTCCCTAATCCCAACCCTCCAAAGTCAACCTCCCAAACTCAACTCTGAAAACTCCACCACTGAATTACAGCTCCCATAGCTCAACCTCCCAAAATCAATCCCCAAACCTCCAAAACTCAAACCTGAAAACTCAACCCCTAAAACTCTACTTCCCATCCTCCAACAATTAACATCTCAAACTCAAATCTGAAAACTCAATTCCCAAAACTCTGAACCTCAACCCTCCAAAGTCAACCTCCCAATCTTAACCCTGAAAACTCAACCACTGAATTACAACTCCTTAAGCTCAACCTCTAAAAAACTTTACAATCTCCCAAATTCCAAACTTCTCAACCTCGAAAATGTCAAGTAAACTCAACCACTGAAATTCAACTCCCTAAACTCAACCTCCCAATGTCAGCTCTCTAAACCCAATCCTCCAAAGTCAGCCTCCAACCTCCTAAACTCTATCCTGAAAACTCGACCACTGAATTTCAGCTCCCTAAGATCAACCGCTACAATCAACTTTTTTACCTTTGTGTCTTTGTGTCTCTCACCTGTTTCGTGGTTGGGCACTTGATTGTGGCGGAGGAAGAATCGAACCTCAGCCCTCTGCTGCCCCCAGCGCTGCAGCACCTCAATAATCCTCTCACTGTCACCAATCACGCGCTCTGTTATAAAAAGACATGGCAAATTGTTAAACGCATGTATTTAAACGCTTTTGGCCTCAACACTTGAAAGATGTAAGTGAGGATGAATGCTGACATGACAAGGCAGGGAAATGGTGGGCACTTACAAATAAAAACTATTGCTACCAACAAAAAAAAAAAAAAAAAAACATGTTTAGTTGGATTACAAACAATCATAAAAGCAAAGACTCGCTGGACATTTGACATGCAGTGCAGCTCCATTTGTTTGCTTGTTGGTTTTAAAAGCAGACAATAGAGCGAGAATCACTTTGTACACACTTCTCTAATGGTTAAGGTCATTGAGATGCTGTGATGGGTTCAGGAAACCAGACCCTGGTCTGTCTGTGGAATCTTTATGGTGAAAGATGCTGTTTAGATAGTTCCAGCTGAAAACCATTTGCGTTTGTTTAGTCAAAGCAGTCTTGTCCAGGCCAGCTGGCAGAATGGACCGATTCCAAAAGTCCTTCTTGGGAAATGTGTGGCCTAAAGGTAGATCACTGTGTATGCAGAATAGGAGGGTAATAACTAGTTACATAAAATCAGTTGCACGTACCTAAACACAATTTTGAAAACATTTATTTACTTCTTATGACTTTCTGAAAGGCCAAACTTGTGAAAGGAAATATAAAATCAAGTTTACCACTTAATCTAGAGGCAGTGGAGGCTAACATTGCTATGCCAGAAGTCAATAATCACCTAAATCGTTTCCCTAAATACAGTAAGAGGAAGATTGTTTGCTTGTCATTTAATACACTTCCAAAATGATCAAATTCACAAAATGTTTTTGACATTGTACAAATAAATATGAACCAAAATATGTGTTCACGCTCATAAACAAAGACTTAAACATTGTAATTTCTTGAGAGGAAAAAAAAATAAAAAATCCACAGATTACGAACATTAGTAAATTGTTAGCAACAAAGCTACTGCTTTGAGAAGTCTATGGCAACGTTGTGGTTCAGTTCCAATCCACAACTATCCACGGTTACGAGGATCCCTCTGATAGACATGCAATTTCAAAATCCTCCATAAATGTTTGTTGGGATTTCAAGGAGATTAAAGATTTGTTTGCAGAAAAGCCGCCCATATAATGATGCTCTTACCCTCATACGTGACTGGGGTGCTCTTGAGACCATACAGACTATTTGGGTGACTACTGCCTCTTACTGTAGCAATATGAGGTGCATAGCTACGGTTCTAAAAAAGCAACATTTGTACACGAAACTTGTTTGCCGTCACTGTTAAATGACTTCATCTAGCGGAAAATTTTCTAATTATTTTAAAGTCAGCCAAAAATAGCAAGAGGGAAGGGTTTTGCATCCAGGGACCACTGCATAATTTTGTGTTCTATAAACGCTGGTGGCAATATCAGGGGGCCACTCACCTGAACCTCTCCAGGTTTCGGCCAGGTAGCAATCCGTCTCGCCGGGCTCTTTGCACAAGTCCACCACGTCCCGACACAGTGTCTCTGGGGTAACAGGCACTTCTGTGTAGTGCTTGTCATTGTTGCTGAGGTACACGGTTAGGAACATCTGTCACACACAAACAGAATGCAGCACATGATCTCCTGCCTTCCTCTGCTTATTTTGTGGTGATCCAGTGACTGTATGTACAGTACTGTGCAAAAGTCAGAGACCACCCTTTACGTATTTCATTTCTATTCAAAACAGCCATTACGCACAGGTTATTCATTTTTCAGGAGATATTTGTGAGATCAGATATAAGATAAAAATCACTTGCATAAGGAAGGAGAAAGTCAAAAGGAGAAAAAAACAAAACTTCAAAAAGTGATAAAAGCTCCAAAGAAAATGTGACTCCTAACAACCACCTGAAAGACCTGGTAGACACCAAAACAGAAATATACAGGGTATGTTTTTTTTGTTTTTTAAATGTGTGAACTTGGCCTTGGCCTTGAAAAGTCATCCCCGTTACAGCTTGAGCCCATCTCTTGGGGTACGAAAGCAGGTCAAGCCTAACATTTAAAGTTCAGATGAATCAAATAATGTTGTCAACCTAAAAAAAAACAACATTTGTATTCTTGTTAAAATGTCTTTTTTTGGCTGAACCCGCTCTTCTATCTGCTCCGATTAGCATGACTGAGCCTACTGGACATCATACAATCAATTTTTTTTCCTCCTACTCTCCAATGACAAATCCCACCCGCATGGATCCATCGATGCAGCAGTGGTCTCAAGTGAGATGTTCCGCTTTACAAAAGGAAAATCCACTTTGGAAGATGTATCGTGAAGGAGGTGTCATGTCAGGATGTCATACGTACTTCACGTATAACCTGTTCTATCCATATGGTCACTCAAAGCACCATAAGGTGTAATAAAGTGGATACATTCGTAAATGTGGTCAAACTGACTAGGCTGAGGGACACAATACCGTAGGGCTAAATGATTTGGGGAAAATATCTAATCGCGATTTTTCTAACTGCAATATCTATTGCAATTTTTAATAAATTGAGATTCAGGCCTGATTATTTTTTTTCCAAGAAGACCAGAATGTTTACATTTTCTGGCTTGAGGCTCGACCCCTGAACGTACTGTGCCAAACTGCTAGCAAGTTGTGGTTCTGATGTCACAACACATGGAGGTTTGGTTGCCTCTGATTGGTCCAACTCCTCCACAGGCAGCTCATAAGCTCTCATTAGGTTCAGCTTCCCCTTTAAAACTTATGTTTTTGCTATTGTGCTCACAAAGACGGTTCTTCAAGAGTTCTTTAGTGAAGGCAATGGCTCTGTGTAGAACCATATACACTCAATGCCCCATTTGCATGTTTAAACAGTTCGTACGATTTATAGTAAATGTGTTGTAGATGGTTCTACAGAGCACCTTTTTGAAAATGGTTTGAATTTAGCACCAAAATGTTGATGCTATTGATGCAAGCTTGATGTCTTAAACAACAGAAGAACCCTGGTTGGTGCTAGATAGAACCATATATGACACAGTCTCCATCAATCTGAAGAACAATTTCACCATGCAGAAACCATTAAAGCATACAAATGGGTCTTGGAGTTTTCATGGTTCTATATAGAATGACTGTCTTTACTAAAGAACCAGTTTTTGGGGAGCATTAAATAACTCTCATTTTTAAGAGTCTAGGTTAGGATTTAAAATTGCAGCTTAAATTCTGATCTTTCAGCCCCACAGTGCTGTGCCAAACACTACTACACAACACAACAGACATATTAAAATGGGCCAGTTTGAGGCCAGAATGCCCCTTTAAGTTTGCCTAAATGAGAATTCCTCTTTTCAACTCCTCGGGACCACCGGTGGCTCCAAAACGCCCTTTATCGTGCTCTTTATAACGTTCATACTCCATAAGCTCCATTCAGAAGCTGGGCGTCGTGTGAGGCTGTAGCTCTTCTCTCCAGTCTAATAGACGGTGATGTCATTTTAAACCCTTATGATAAAAGAAGCTGAACTCAGCTGAACACCCTGGTCATTAAGAGGCTACACATCTAAGAAACCTTTGCTAGAACAGGCCACTTGCGCACGACTCACGGCTCTCCAGTGTCTCTCCGTGAGCCTGCTGTATTAAAAGAAGGCCAAAAACGTGGCGGGGTCCTCTCTTGGCTCGGACCCAGGCTATCGCAGATGGCCAACATGTTGAGAGGTTTTCGGAACCAAAAATAAAACGCAGCGAGGGGAGATTTGTCAGCGGAGACAAAAAGAGGTCGTAATTGATTGTGTGACGTACAGCGGGAGCAGTGGTCGTGGTGGCCGGTGGGGGGGGTGGGGGTGGGATTTTAGGGGCATCTCAAATTATATTTCTACAGCAAAAAATAAAAGGTCTAGCTAATAAAATATGTTTTTGCTTTCTGTTTATGCTGAATTATTCAATTACGGGCAGAGCAGTTCATTCACTTGGCAACATTACTGCACTTGCAAAAGCATCTAAATGCTTTTAAAGGGCCTGTATCCTACATTTTCCCATCATTTTATTTATTTATTTATTTTAAATGTCCACTTTTGGCGTTTGTGTGAGCAGATACGATTCACTTCTACATGACCATTTCCCAACCTTTAAGACTTTATATATATATATATATATATATATATATATATATATATATATATATATATATATATATATATATATATATATATATATATATATATATACACACACATACACACATATAAATAAAACAGTAAAAAAAAGTTTGTTGATTTTCTGAGTGAAAAAAAATTCCTGTACAAATAAAATTATGGCATTTTCTGCTGATTTGAAAGAACAATTTTGTGCGAGCTTAAATACATTAAATACACAAATACATAAAAAACAACTTTTACACAGGCTGCGTTTTATGTATTTAAACGTCACTGAGCACTAGAGGAACATAAAAGACTAACAAGGTGTTTCCTGGGGTGCCCAAACTTTTGCTCAAGACTGTAAATGAGCCATGTTCGGACGTGTATTGGCTCTATTTTGAATACGTTCATATTCCAAGCCTCATTCCAAGCATCATCGATCTCTGAGATGATGGTTCGCACTCGTTTAGGTAAGTGACTCCGTAATGTCACGTGACTGAATCACTGCAGCATCAGCACAAACCAACGAGCAGAACGAGCTTCGCTGAGAAGATCATTAACTCTGATCAGCTCTCAGCTTCATTATTAGAGCCAGACGGTGGAGGAAAAGGTGAGATGAGCTGCTTTTCCACCGTTTACAGGCTTTAACGTCTGTTCAGCGCTGCTGCCAGAGTAACACTGAATGAAGGTGCAGCGGGAAAAAAGCACATGAATTCTGATCTGAGCGTGACATTAAGGTCAAATGGCCACGAATCGGATACGTATCTGATCTAGGACCACATATGAAAGTGGCTCAGGTCGGATTTGAAAAGATCAGATTTGCGTCCACACAGCCCTGAAAACGGATTTGTGCCACTTCAGCTTGGTAATGTGAACGTAGCCTTTGTGTCTAGCTCAAAAAGTAACCCGGGTGACTTCGGCAGTTTCTTTACGATATGTGCATCTTTGGAAGGTACGGTTATATGTATACGTGTTTATGGTTGTGACATCATAAGCACGATGAATAAAAACGGGCTATTTCTGCAGACTGAAACGGCTGGGATTGATGACACGCTTTGAGAATTTTAACAATGTTTATATACAGGAGTTTGGTGAACTGTTATTCACAGAAAGCAGGAGAATTCTGCTCTCTCTCAGATACGAGCCCTTTAATGAATTGAGAATTCACCCTTAAGTGAAACATCCTCAGTAGAGCGGAAGTAAACATCATCCTCATCGACAGAGAGCCGGATCGATCGGACGCTGTCAGCACGGCACTCGCACTCACACCACAAGGCCGGTTATTATCACCGCTGATTGAGTGTGAAGACGTGCAGCAGAGTGTGAGGGTGTGCGTGGGCTGGTACGACAGATGGGCCGAGCAAGGACAGAGAGAGAGAGGGAGAGAGAAAGAGAGAGTTATAAAGAGCGAGAGACAGAGAGAGAGGGGCGGGGGCAGTTACAGAGAGTGAGAGACAGAAAGACAGACAGAGAGTGAAAGAGAAAGGGATGGGTGGAGAGACAGACAGATTGACTTATATTTACACAGAGAGAGAGAGAGAGAGAGAGAGAGAGAGAGAGAGAGAGAGAGAGAGAGAGAGAGAGAGAAAAGCAAAAGAGATTTACAGAGAGCGAGAGACAGAATGAGAAAGGAGAGATAGAGATGGAAAGATATAGAAAGAGAAAAAGAGAGTTAAAGAGTGAGAGAGAAAGTAAGAAAGGAGAAAGAGAAAGAACAGAGAGACAGAGAGCGTTATAAAGAGTGAGAGACACAGGCAGAGAGGAGGCGGTACAGAGAGACCGAAGGTGAGAAATGAGAGGTAGAAATGGAAAGAGACAAAGAAAGAGACAAAGAAGAAAAAGAAAAGAGAGAGAGACACGGAGAGAGTAGAGAGAGAAAGAGTTATAAAGGGGGAGAGAGAGAGAGAGAGAGAGAGAGAGAGAGAGAGAGAGAGAGAGAGAGAGAGAGAGAGAGAGAGAGAGAGAGAGAGAGAGAGAGAGAGAGAGAGAGAGAGAGAGAGACGAATATATAGAGGAGTAGACAGAAACCGGAGGGAAGGCAGTGATCCACGCTCATGTCTGTGTGATGTTTGTGTAGAGATGGTCGTGTGGTTGGTGAAGCTCAGAGAACCTGCTCATGTGGTTGTTTCACCTCTGGTTTTATATGAAGCTTATTTCATTGAACTATTCAGGGTAGATATTTATATATATCTGCCTCCATCTTGCCCTATCCACTGCCTCCTCTACTTTCACACCAACCATCTCCATGTCCACCTTCACTACATCCATAAACCTTCTCTGAGGTCTACCTCTTCTCCTTCTACCCGGCAGCTCCATCTCCTACATTCTTTGACCAATATATCCACTATTCCTCCTCAACACATGTCCAAACCATCTCAACCTGGCCTCTCTGGCTTTATCTCCAAACTGCTCCACCTTCACCGTCCCTCTGATCTGCTCATTTCTAATCTTATTCATTATCATGCGCATCACAAATATGATTTAGTAGCTAATTTTCCCAAAATTTGCATGTTTTTTGAAACTTTTTCAAACAACCATCTGCCATATATAACCACAGAGACACAAGCCTAATGTTTTGCTCACTGTCTACTGGACATAACATCATTTCTTGAAATCACTGGGCAATTCTGAGATGCTCGATCGGGAGGCCTTGCATTAGCTGACCCAAATCACAGTCACAAAAGCTGCTATTCAGCTTTACTGTTAATTAGAAGGGCATCATTTTAGCTGTGGAGAGAGTTCAGGGCAACACTGGGCCAAACATCTGCTGCTGGCATATTTCCTCAAACAGTAGCTGGTTTTAAAATATGACCCCCAAGTAGAGCTAATGCATTCGTAATGTAAACCACTCTGACCTCTAGAACGTCTGTTCTCACATGCAGCTGCAGATCTAAGAAGCTTTCCACTCCTCTACTGAACACACGCTGATTTTTTTTAATCTGGGCACTGGATCTAGATCTGTAACCATGGTAACTTAGACCCTTAGTGACTTTCCTCTTTATTTTAATTTTCCATTCCACCTTAAACAATGCAGCAGTTGCATTCTGGCATATCATAACTTCCAGAATGCCATTTGTCTCATGAAATTGGTCCCCCCCCCCCCCCCCCCCCAGTTATAAGCCCTTTGGATCAACTGTGGTCCATTCGGAACATTCTCATGATCTCGGATACCGTGTTAGAGCAGAAAAAGACAAACGACTGTTTTAGGAGTCGTCTAAGCGATTCAGCTTTCATCCTCTTTCCCACTTACTTTATCTCTCAGCCTCGGAGCTTTAGGATATAATTTATGGAGTGACTTAGTCTTTGCTTCCCAGAGCCTAATCCTCCACAACACGTCCCACTCGAGCTGCCGGCATGCCGACATTTTAACCCTTAGACATTTAGAACTTTTTGTTTTGCTATGAATAAAAATGACTTCTATACAATTACATTATTAGTTACACCGATCAGGCAGAACATCATGACCACCTCCTCGTTTCTACGCTCACTGTCCATCTTATCAGCTCCACTTACTGTATAGCTGCACTCTGTAGTTCTACAGTTACAGACTGTAGTCCATCTGTTTCTCTGATACTCTGTTACCCTGTTCTTCAGTGGTCAGGACCCCCATGGACCCTCACAGAGCAGGTACTATTTGGGTGGTGGACCGTTCTCGGCACTGCAGTAACACTGATGGTGGTGGTGTGTTAGTGTGTGTTGTGCTGGTCCGAGTGGATCAGACACAGCAGTGCTGCTGGAGTTTTTAAACACCTCAGTGTCGCTGCTGGACTGAGAACAGTCCACCAACCAAAAATATCCAGCCAACAGCTGTGCTGCACTTTAAGTGACCCTTATTACCAATGCTAACCAGGCTAACTAGCTAAATGTTAGCTAGTTAGCCTATTTGGAGACAAAGCTGCTCTACATCATCTTCTCAGCCACATCCTTGACTATGCATACTTCACAATGCACTCATGTTTTGCAATAGCAAAGTATAACATGCTTGTAAATACAAGCAAATCCATCTCACTGAACTGAATTTGTTCAGTTCTTCTGTTTTCTCATGATGTAACATAACAAATGCCCAAACAGTGATTTCAGCTTTTGAGCCTCGAACAGTTAATCGAGTACATAACCAAGCGTGTCCGTAAGGCCAGCTCTTGATCCATTTTAAAGACGTACTCAAAGTAGCAAATTCTTCACGATGTTGGTTGTTTTACAATGAAGCCAAACACTGAAAATTACTGGAGGAGCCTGTTGAGGCAGCTGTATGACAAGCTGTTCAGCCTGAACTTAAACCTTTTGCTTCATATAAACTTCCTACTTCATACATAATACAATTTGTAGCTACAAACATATGTACATGAGTGGGATGCTGCTGGTGTGGGTTTCCTCTCTTTCAATGATGCTCACCAAAGTAACTTAACTTCAAACAGCATGGAGAAACTTCAGCCAGCCGATTACGGCTTTACAATGTCCTACGGTTATCCATTCAAATTACTGCTCACTAAGCACTTTTATAGAGAATATAAATTTGAATAAATATAAATTTTAATAAATGATGTTAACTGAGTATCCAAATCAAATCGAGTAATTGTGACAGCCTTCATCTTTCCCCACTGGTTTTCAATTGAAAATTAATTATGATGAAAAATACACCACACTGTTACCGAATTTGTTGGGAGAATATTAGTTCCAATAAAATACTGATGTGTCAGTGTATGTATTAACCCATCCCCCTCCGCCTGACACGTGTAAGTAGGACATATGGGTCAAAGGCTAGCAGCATGCAAAGCTCCCGAGAACTGCTGGACAAAGCTGGGGCTTCCTAAAAAGCGGCTCTACAAATCCGCAAAGGGATTGTCTTCCCGGACAAGCCTCAGGGTCATTCTGCTCAGAGTGTGACGTCGTTCTGCTCGCAGCCCTTGAAAGTGATGGCTTGGGAAAAAAATAAAGAACAAAACAAAACAAAAAAAATCCCACAATTTGGGATTATTCAAAATATTTTGTCATAAAAATGCATTTTTTTTGCATTAAAAAAAAAAAAAAAAAAAAAAAAAAAAGCTTTTTATGCAATAAACAAATTGTTCCTAGAATACTTTACCATGCCACACCATCTACATAAAAAAAAATCAGCTTGAATAACATAAGCCCCGCCCACTCATTCTGATAGGATCCACCCACATGCCTACTGCTTCACTTCTCTATAAGCGCCTTCAGAAAAAAAGATCAGTCATTTGAGCGTGGGCTCCTAAATACAGTCGTGTGCAAAAGTATGGGCGCCCCTAGTCGACTTCCATCTTTTGTCGAAGTGAAAATACCCAAAAATTAAACACACTTCTGCACATTTTAATGCACAATTACTGTTTATTCGTTGGATTTAACATTCTGGGGTAAAGGAGAATAATAAACTGGGACCTGTGCAAAAGTGATGGCACATTTATATTGAACTTTTATTGTTTTCCCAGTATGTTGAACTCTCAGTGCTGATTTAAATAATCTAAAAATAATTTTAAAAACCTTAAATCGAGTCTTGAGCTCTCCAAACGCTGCTGGCAGAGCCTCTGAACAAACACATGGCAGTGGGATGGCTGCAGCGCTGAGTCACAAGTGTAACCGGACACTGTTGACATGGTGGCTAGGGTTAAACAAAGTGACAATACAGCATGTTTGAATAGTCAAACTTGCCACTGCAGGCTTTTCTTCATTGGAAGAAGTCAGCAGACAGAGCACGAGGCTCTTCAGTATTTACACAGCAAATTTACGTCTGCACGAACGTGTAGTCTCAACGAAGCACATGGGCCAGTTTGACAGATAAAATTTACAATTTACAGTTTCCCCTTATCCTAAATACAACCAGCAGAAACCAACAGCAGCCCAGCATTGACCGGTATAAACCATCTTAAACTAGTAGAAAACCAGACCAGTAAATGCGCACACACAAACTTTTTCTACACCGCTTATCCAGTAGGTCTGTATAAACACACAGCATACCAGCATAAACTTTTATAAACCAGTTTAGACCAGCTTAAACCAACATTAGACCAGCATAGACCAGTATAAACCAACACCAGGCCAACATAGAGAATTCTAAACCATCCCAGACCAGTATAAACCAACACCAGGCCAACATAGAGAATTCTAAACCATCCTAGACCAGCATAAACCAACACCAGGCCAACATAGAGAATTCTAAACCATCCTAGACCAGCATAAACCAACACCAGGCCAACATAGAGAATTCTAAACCATCCTAGACCAGCATAAACATCACCCGCCCTACATAGACCATTCTAAACCATCCCAGACCAGTATAAACCAACACCAGGCCAACATAGAGAATTCTAAACCATCCTAGACCAGCATAAACATCACCCGCCCTACATAGACCATTCTAAACCATCCCAGACCAGTATAAACCAACACCAGGCCAACATAGAGAATTCTAAACCATCCTAGACCAGCATAAACATCACCCGGCCAACATAGACCATTCTAAACCATCCCAGACCAGTATAAACCAACACCAGACCAGCATAAACCAGCTCCATACCAGTACAGACCAGTATAAACCAGCTTGGACCAGCGTAAACCAGCTAAGACCAGCCTAAACCAGTACCACACCAGCCTAAATCAGTATAACCTCACACCTTACCAACCTTATAAACCAGCTTAGATCAGCGGAAAAAAACAGCTTAAACCAGCCTAAACCAGCACCATGCCAGCCTAAACCCACACCACACCAGCTAAAACCTGTATAAACCCACACCAGACCATCTCAGCCTAGGACCATCTTAGGACAAGCTTAGGTCAGCTTAGAATGGATGTGTTTCCTCAGCATAGAAAATGAACGCACGCACACCTGGACTTGGCGTAGCCGAACATCTGCATGGACGACAATATGAACAATTTCAATGGTGCAGGTTTCCACTTATAGGAAGGCCACAAATATCATGTAAACAATAAAACCAGAACACGAGCACATAAAACCACCCGAGTCGTCCGTAGCCGGGTCCAAGAGAGCACAGTTGGCCTCGCTCTCTCTGGGTGGGTAGGATGGGTGGCTGGATTCACAGGTCTCAGAGGAAGCCTGCGCTGCCTTCACCCTCCTAGCGTTGGTAGTATCATATGATTGAGTCCTAAGTAGGGGGTTGAATTGGAGACAACTAAATTGGGGAGAAAATCTGTTTTTTTTTAAAAAAAGAAGTTTAAAAAAAAAAAAAAAAAAAAAAAAAAAAAAAAAAAAACCACACACTGCCTGATTTACCAACCACCTTGACAAGCTGCTAACAGGCTAGCCCAACATTCACAGTTCTCTGTAAGTCTGAAAAGAGGGATTAATGTAAAATTACATTATTTGACCTTTTTTCATTATTATTCTTTTATTTCAGTTTAAACTGAGACAGTAAAACAGGCCTGTGGACTTAACAAGTGTGGAAAACGAAGGCTAGACTGAACTCAGCTAAGCTAACACCGGCTGTAAACGACAAACAGAGGAAAATCTAATTAAATCGAATACGTTAACACTGCTAGCACGCAACTCGGGTCTGAAGATGCTTGCTACCACTGTTTTTCAACATATTTTTGTCCATTTGTGAAGGAAAGGTTTGACTTATTTGTGGTTTTTGATGCAAAAGGACAAAAAGGCTTCCGGCCAAAAGAACGCTGCGTAGCTAAAAACAGAAGCAGCTGCTATCTTCAAGCCTTAATGCTGCCTGTACCTTTTTCTCCATTTTTATAGAGAAAAGTATGTTTTACAGTGTCAGAAACCACATGAGCAGGTGTGTTTGAGATTACTGGCCAACTCAACACTGTCTGAAACAAGTATAACCTGAACGCAGGTACGCAGTTAGCTTCCATTACTTGTTAGCGCTACATTAGCCTAGGCATAAAGGGACAACAGCACATTTCGATTTGCCGGTTCGATCCCCAGAGCCGACAGCACATGACTGAGGCGTCCTTGAGCAAGACACCTAACCCCCAACTGCTCCCCGGGCGCTGCGGTTTGGGCTGCCCACTGCTCCGGGGAAGTGTGCTCACTGCCCCCTAGTGTGTGTGTGCTCACTATAGCGTGTGTGGTGTTTCACTTCACGGATGGGTTAAATGCGGAGGTGAAATTTCCCCGTTGTGGGACTAATAAGGGTCACTTAATCTTAATTTCAAGCGCTTTAAATAAAAGTGTAGAATATTAAAGACGGTATCTCTGAGCATCTGCGTTATGAAACAATTCCATCTAACTATTAAATCCCACTTCTTTTTTCCTGCTAAGCTTAATCTGGGCTAAATGGACCGTGTTTCCACTTTTAGGCCACTGTTCATTAGCCCACTTTGAGAGGACATGAACCTACAGACATCGTTCAACAGAAAGCCAGCAGCTCAGACTCTCCAGGCGGTTACATAACCTACTTCGCCCAAGCAGAGGTGAAATAACTAATGGCCTGTGTGTGAGTCTTTGTTCACAGGTTCATCTGGAATAGAGCTCCAGGATATGATGTAATCCTAAACCTGTTCACTGCTGGACACGGATGTAGCAGCGCTGGGAGACAAATACGGGCTGCGTATTGCATAAATGAATCAGATTTAATGGCTTTTATTGGCTGAATGTCGCGACTGTAACCGCAAGCTTCGTTATGCTACTATTGATATGCAGCCCAATGTAACAAACATAGGCTGAAAAGCTGAATATGGACACAAATCATCATCATATTTAGTAGAATGTTCCCAAATCCCAACTTTCTGCATTCAAAAAGAACTTTTTCCTGAGTCTTTCTACCACTGTGGTGGCAAATGTAGATGCAAGTGCTGAATGAACCACATCGGTAGTTGTTGCAACACCACTGACCCTTAACAGTCTTTCTTCCTTTGTGTTTTTTCACATTTTAAGTTTCTGTAACAACCCCGCCGAACATATACAAAGACCAAGAAAAGGCAGCATAGGACAGCTATTAATCTTAGTGCATTTCTACAATTTAAACCAAAAAAAAAAAAAAAAGAATCAAACTACACCCCATTTCCATTAAAGGGTCGGGAAAATGTGCAGAATGTAAATAAAAATAGGATGCGGACTGAGAAAACAAGCCGAGTGGTCTTTAGCTTGGAGAACACAGTGTCCATGATTTCCAAAAAGAATTTCAAATGTTAATTCGTCAGACCACAGGACACTTTTCCACTCCCCCTCCCCCCAGTCCGTTTTAAATGAGCTCCGGCCCAGAGAAGGTGGCAGCATTTCTGGATCCGGTTTATATTTGGTTTCTTCTTTGCATCAAGTTTTAACTTGCATTTGTGGATGCAGTGATAAACGGTCTTCACAAACTGAGTGGTTTTCAGAGCCGTTTCTGAGCCCATGCAGTGATTTCCACTACAGAATCATGTCTGTTTTTAAGGCAGTGCCGCCTGAGGGCCCAAAAATCACGGCCTGCGATTACTGGTTTCCGGTCTTGTCCCTCACAAACGGAGATTCCTCCAGAATCTCTGAAACTTTTAATGATGTTCTGTACCGTAGACGATGAAAAGCAGAAGGTCTTTGCCATTTTATGCTGAGAAACGTTATTCTTGAATTGTTGCACTATTTGATCATGCTGTTTTTCACAGAGTGATGAACCCCTCCTCATCTTTACTTCTGAAAGATTCCGCCTCTCTGAGATGCTCTTTTACACCCAATCATGTTACTGACTTGTTGGCAATTAACCACCAGGTGTTTTTTTTTTCTTCAGCATTACACAACTTTACCAGCATTTTGTTGCCCCCGTCCCAACTTTTTTGGAATATGTTTTTGGCATCAAATTCAAAACGGGCAAATAATTTTCAATAAACAATAAAATTTCTCAGTTTTAAAAGTTGATATGCTGTGTTTGTACCATTTTCAGTGAAATACAGGATTTAAATGTTTCGCACATCATTGCATTTTGTTTTCATTTACATTTTGCACAGCATCCCAACTTTTTTTGGAATTGGGGTTGAAGTTGTTTCACATAAAAATAACACTCTGGCATCTGTGAAGTCACTGGTGCGACCTGCTGTTTTTAATGCACAACAAGACTGTAAAACACTAAGAAATTTAGTCTGTATTAAGTCTCAGCTTATTTCACTGTTAGCGTATTTTCATGGCTCCAAATTTGTGGGATATCTTTTGCCACCACAACGTAAGAATCGGTGTACGTTTGGATTTCATGTGTCGCGGGCTTGGTATTGACTCAGAGTCGACTACTAAAAGTCTTGGAACTCACTTGGACTCAATATGTCCCAGCCTCAGTCTTGACTCAAACTCGACTATTAAAAGTCTCAGAGTTTGCTCAGACTCAATATGTCCCAGTCTTGGTCTTGACTCGGACTCGACTACTAAAAGTAGTGGTGTTCACTTGGACTCGATGTGTCCCTGGCTCAGTCTTTACTCAAACTCAACTACTAAAAAGGTCTTGCTGTTCACTTGGACCAAATGTGTCCTTGTTACGGCCTTGACTCTGACTCCACTATTAAAAGTCTTGGTGTTTGCTCAGACTCGATGTGTCCCAATCTCGATCTTGACTTGGATTCGACTACTAAGAGTCTTGGTGTTCATTTGGACTCGATGTGTCCCGATGTCGATCTTGACTTGGATTTGACTACTAAGAGTCTTGGTGTTCATTCAGACTCGATGTGTCCCGATGTCGATCTTGACTTGGATTCGACTACTAAGAGTCTTGGTGTTCATTCGGACTCGAAGTGCCCCGATGTCGATCTTGACTTGGATTTGACTACCAAGAGTCTTGGTGTTCATTTGGACTTGATGTGCCCCGATGTCGATCTTGACTTGGATTTGACTACTAAGAGTCTTGGTGTTCATTCGGACTCGATGTGTCCCAATGTCGATCTTGACTTGAATTTGACTACTAAGAGTCTTGGTGTTCATTCGGACTCGATGTGTCCCAATGTCGATTTTGCCTCGGACTCATCCACTAAAAGTCCTGGTATTTTCTTGGAGTCAATGTGTCACGGTCTCGGTCTTGACTCGGACTTGACTACTAAAAGTCTTGGTGCTCGCTCGGACTCTATGTGCCCTGATCTCTATTTTGCCTCGGACTCATCTACTATAAGTCCTGGTGTTTGCTTGGAGTCAATGTGTTGTGGTCTCTGTCTTTACTCGGACCCGACTTCAAATAGTCTAGATGCTCATTCGGACTCAATGTCTCCCAATCTTGGTCCTGATTCACAGTCAAATCTCGCAATCTTGACAACATGACCATACAGCATGGCGTGTCTATTAGATACTTTGATCTGAACTATTCTTTCAATTTTCCTTCTAAAGTTGTCCCACTAGCATCATGGCTTCACTATTGACCGAATTTTGGTTCTTCTCCGTGTTTCTGCTCTAGGTCAGTGTCTAAAAAGAACGAAATCAATAAAATCAAACAGAACTGGACAGAGTAATTTAATTCAGTTCAGCACAGTGGCTCTGGAATTGATTGGACTGCAACTCTCCAATATATCATTCGTGTAATACTGGCTTCTGCAGTATGACACAGTAAAAGGTCACAGTATGCAAATAGTCACTGTCAATCACGTGGGCTTCCCTTTGGTATCATGCAAGCACACTGACCAGCACATACATGTTCCAGACCATGGTCCAATCATGGCCATTTGTGTGGTCAATTTCTTATAAAAGTCATATAACACTTCACTGTGAAATCCCTGGCCGAAACGACACTTCACCTGCTCACTAAATGACAACGCATACTGACGGTCAGTGGCCCTATTTTAGAAAAATGATTTCAATTTTTTGTATTCTTGCACACAAATCTTTCATATTGAATATCTGTCAACAATGAGCATAACCAAAAAGCCAAGCTGACTGAGAGGATGTGGTTTAAGTGATCACAGTCACCAAGTTATGGTCAAAAAATAAATATTAATAAATTTTATATATATATATATATATATATATATATATATATATATATATATATATATATATAAATTCATGCTAATGGTTAATTAAATGGTTAATAAAATAAAAGACCTGCGCAAGAGGCCAGCTATTAACAGTTATAACAGTTATTAAAATATATAAGGTATATTAATACTATGGTATGTGGCTGCTAAGATATTGCTGGGATAACCTAAGATAACCCTGGTGGTTGCTAAGGCGTTGCTATGACATCCCAGGTGGCTCCTAAAGTGTTGCTAAGCTGTCGCAATTGTATCACTGGTGGTTGCCAAGATGTTGCTAGGCTGTTGCTATGGTATCACCGATGGTTGCTAAGATGTTGTTAAGCTGTTGCTATGGTATCCCAGGTGGCTGCTAAGATGTTGTCAAGCTGTTGTTATGGTATCGTAGGTGGCTGCTAAGATGTTGATAAGCTGTTGTGGTGGTATCCCTGGTGGTTGCTAAGGTGTTGCTACACTGTTGCTATGGTATCTCTGGTGGTTATTAAGATGTTGCTATTGTGTCCCAGTTGTTGCCAAGTTGTTGCTAAGGCATCCAAGATGGTTGCTAAGGTGTTGCTAAGCTGCAGCTATGGTATCCCAGGAGGCTGCTAAGATGTTGCTAAGCTGTTGTTATAGTAACCTAGGTGTTAATAAGCTGTTGTTGTGGTATACCTGGTGGTTGCTAAGGTGTTGCTATCATATCCCAGGTGGCTCCTAAAGTGTTGCTAAGCTGTCGCAATAGTATCAATGGTGGTTGCCAAGATGTTGCTAGGCTGTTGCTATGGTATCACTGGTGGTTACTAAGATGTTGTATGAAACATAAGAAAAGTTTGGCTGGTGGAATAAGAAGAGGAGCAGGAGGAGTAGCACTGCCAACATGATTCCCACCGTTGTCTGTGGGGAGCACCGCGTAGACGGGAATCCTCTTCAGGAGAGGTGAGGAGAAGCACTATGGAAACAAACAACAGTAACCCAACAGACAGAGAGAGGCCATCAATAATTCAGCCTGATAACAAACGAGGGTCTGTCATGCTGTAAACAGGCACCAGAGTTTAACAGCAGGCTGAGGAGTTTCCTTCATTAAATCAGGGATCTCTCTCTCTCTCTCTCTCTCTCTCTCTCTCTCAGGAGGAACAGCCAGGAGCACCTAAATATAAACACATCCTCCACTCGCAGCGGCTCTGAGCAGATCTCAGGAAAAGCTGAGCTGGATTGAGGAGCGCTCCTGCTGTCACTCCACTCTGTGTGTGTGACCATATGGCCCCCACACCAAAGTGTCACATGACACAGGGACTGGGGCTTACCCCTGTCCACTGCTGACCTCTCAAGGACTTTTTTTTGAGAGAGAGAGAGAGAGAGAGAGAGAGAGAGAGAGAGAGAGAGAGAGAGAGAGAGAGAGAGAGAGAAAGGAAGTAAGATTCAGTAAATCCACAGTATCTGATGATGTTACTGTGCCACGTTTAGACTGCCGGCTGATCTGAACAGCTCCACTGCCCTGACTCGGAGCCGACTCCTCTCACTCGCTCACCCGGCATTATTTCCAATACCACAAAGAGCTTCATAATGAAATGCATTTCGCTTCTCAGCAGCGGAGCCAGAAGGGTTCGCGCCGCGTAGCCGCGGTGTTGTTGTGTGCCGCGTTGCCGTGGTAACAGTAACTATGGTAACCTGCCTTCTGCAGTCACCTAAGTGGCTGAACGCCCCTCTGGCGAAGAAGACTCCAACACCAATGGGTGAGCAGGCCTGCCATGAATAACCAGGATCCTGTAGATGAAGATTAATTTTTCTCTCAAAATATTCTCTCAATATTTGAGATTTACAAAGTAATCGTCTGCTTTGGTCCATCTTACTCCACTACTATTGTGTAAGGATAATCACAGTGTAAAAATACACATACACACACCATACACTGCGTATAATATAGCATATATACTGAGCTACACCTCTATTCTTTACTATACACTGCTAGTTTGTACATATTACATATTGTGCTGCCACTTTGTTTATATATCCATCCATATTCAACTATTAACATATGCTATTGTTCACAGTGTGCAGTCACTCGGTTCATTTACTGCACCTGATATGCACCACTATGATGGTGCACCTGCACAATATTTATGCAATTTTACTTATTTTTGTACTGCACATTACATTTTATGGTTATTTCAGTATGTGTTATTATACATCATTATGGATTTGAGTTATTTATAATAATAGTTAGCAATTCCATTGCTCGTTTTGCTCTATACTGTACTTTGTGCTGCTGTAACAGACATTTTATATATATAAATATATAAAAACACACACACACACACACACACACACACACACACACACACACACACACACACACATATATATATATATATATATATACACAGAGGAACAACCCAAAATGACCTGGAAAGACGTCTGGTTCCATTGACTTACATTCAAAGTAAAGTTGTTGTTTTTTTTCCCTTCTCCTGTAAAGTTACCATTTTGAAGATACAAGGTTTTCTCCCAACAACAACGATATGCAATACATATTATACATTTACCACTATCATTTATCAGCATCACCAGTAATGAATCCTCAGGGCCTAAATGTCTATAATTTTTAGCTCATTTTTATTGAACAGAATCAACAGTATTACAGTAATGCTCCTGTTTCACTGTTAAGGCGTGGAAACAAAAGGGTTGAAATCTTGAAATACCAATGAGAAACTGTCCAATCATTGGCCAATCAGTAATCATTTTCCTCAAGGTAACTCCATATATACAGCTAAGCAAGCTCTGAACCAATAGGACTTATTTGGACTGAAGGCCTTACGCATTACATTAATTACCCACATAATTAAGAGTTGACAATTAAATCAACCAATCATATTTTAATTTTCATTGGGTGCAGCCAACTTGCAAGATCTAGATAGGTCACTGAAAGCGGATACTGTAGTCGAGCCAGGTTCCGGTTAGTTGTTAGGAATGGAAAGCAGGGGCGGCAGATCTATACTCAAAGAGTCTATTCAAAACTGCTTTAAATAAGGGGAAAATACATGTTTTGTGTGTTTAGCTTGAAATAAAACACATCCGATGACTTTTACATGCTTCAGATGTCCGTGTTTAATCGAGAACAGCCAAAAAATCCTCACCAATGCTAGTTTAGCGCCACATTAGAATTTCATAGAGGTGCTAGAATAAATTAGCATTATAGCTCTAATAGCTCTGGTTTGCCACTGTATATCATAAAATAGACAGAATGTCAGAAATTCAATGTTGTTTGAGGCAAATGAGATGATTCAGACATACAGTTAGCACAATGCTAATTGCTCGACTATACGTTTTGCTTGCCAGCTACGTTAGCATTGTAGCTCCAGCGCAAAGCTAAAAAAAAAAAAAAAAGCTTGTTTTTTGTGGCAGAAACGATATAAAGCCTGAAGATTGTAGAAAATGTCAACTTAATCACAGTCAGCTCAAATAAATGCAGTCAGGTGGCTGCTAAGATGTTGCTAAGCTTTTGTTATGGTGTCCCTGGTGGTTGCTAAGGTGTTGCTATGGTAATAAACGTGACAGGGCTGCGAAATGAATGGCTCCTAATGAGAGGCCTCTGAACCAACATGGTTACGATAATCGAGTTACGGCAAACTAACTTCATTTTAGCCGCCTTTACGCATGACACCCGTCCATTCAGCTGTCGTGTCAAGCCTACTATTTTACAAAATTAAGATTCAGGGTCTTGCTGACCACCTAAGTGGCTCTGTCTGAAGGCTAAGGATGCACCGTCAGGGCACGGGACATCCCTCCCTGACCGGCACGGCACAGCTGTTCCGCTGCCCTAGGGAAGTGCTAACAATACCTAGTCATTGCAAATGAACTTTTAAACAATGTCTCAGGCTGAAACAATTCAGGGCTAGTTCTCTAATGTCAGCCAGCAGGGAAAACCCCAGTTCTACTTTTTCTCCACAATGGCAGTCCGTCTGAGCAATTTCCAGCCTAAACAATGTATTCCTCCTTCCAGATAAATATAAACACGCTGTGAGGACAATATGTGGTCCAAAAGGTATATTTTAACAGCCAGCACTGCCCAGGATAGTCTTTAAACAGGAACAGACCCCTCTTAAAAGAACAGATCGAAATAAATCAAACAGATACAATTATGTGTTCGAAGAGTCAAACTGAGCAGCATTTCCTCTTCAGTAGAAGTCCGAAATATTCTACACGTGATCCCGTTACTATCTGAATGACGCGCTTGCGACGCATCCTAAGGAATATTTCAGCTTGTATCCGTTTTCTGATCTACAGAAATGGAGCTTAGCTAAAAGCATTAGCAGCAGGAATCTTGAAGCCTGAGTTTTGTGTCTACTATCGTCCCATTTTGTCCACAATAAGCCAATTATTCACAAACTTCATTTGTTGATTCACCACAGTTGTGTCTGTGTTTCACACATTTTCCGCTGCAGCAATAATAAAGAGGCTAAAAATGTCGACATTTGGCTTCAGAAAAGTACAATAAACAAAAGCTTATTCATAGGGTGCTTATTTATAGCTCTAGCGTGATAATATGCTAGCACCAAAGTAGCATACTAGACACAAGCTCACATGCTAGCCACAACACAGTGATACAATAACGTGCGAGTAAAATATGACGCACTATATCCGTGTTTAATCTAGCACAGCCAAAAAATCCTCACGTACACAATGCTAGCTTAGCACCACATTACTTTTCTCATAGAGGTGCTAGAAGAAATGAGCATTTTAGCTCTAATAGCTACGGTCTGTGAATGTCAGAAACTCAATGCGGTTTGAGGCAAATGTGCTGATTCAGACATACAGTTAGCACAATGCTAATTGCTTGGGTATATGTTTTACTAGCTAGCTACATTAGCCTTGTAGCTAATGATACATTAATATAATGTTTAATTCTTAATGCACTAAGCTACACTACGATATAAATGTACTGTTAAATGTTAAATGTACCTAATAAGAGTGTATTCGAGTTGACCTAAAAACTCAAGACAACAGCCTTCCCACGACCCCATGTTTCACCCCATACAGCCTCCATCAAGTTTCTCTGAGGAAAAAATCTGTCATTTTTCACCAAATTACATATTCTGATATTCTGATTATTCACCAAGTTCAGGTGCGCTACTCTGTGACGGCTCAGAAAAATGGCTCACATCACAAATTTTGCTTAGATAGCTAATTAGCTCACTGAGGTAAGCCTTGCTAAGCCTAGCTGAGCGCTAATTACACCAAACATGCCCCTCGTTCTCCTGTGTATGACCTTCAGACACCCCAGGACCCTCACCATGACCCTAAGAAGCCCGTTATGATATCTTATTGTATTAGGTTAGGTAATTTATCATATTGAAAACTGAGGGAATATAGGATCCTGGGAAACTCCTCAAATGTTAGCAATATTAGCCTCTTAGCTCCAGTACAATCTTACAAATGTAAACTTTGGACACCAAAACATGTCTTGATCAAATCAGGTTTAGAAAATGGAGTAAATTCGTTGTTTTACCAAACTATTCCTTTATACACACAGTCCGGAGTATATACACACACACACACACACACACACACACACACACACACACACACACACATTATATATATACACACACACACAGACATTAATTGATTGATTCCCAGTCCGGAGTATGATCATTGTCCTACGTGTCCCCACACGCCTACGCTAATTTTAGAAAGCAAACTGTGTCCATAGCAGAGACACAACACCCTATCAGCGCACAGCTTAAATGGGGTCCGTTTGGTCTCCTTAAGAGTGGTCTAGAACCACAATTACTTACTATAATTTGATTGTATGATGCTTTTTTACCACACTGTCCCCAAGCAACTTCCCTGAAATGCAAGTATAAACTAATAAACAAGCTGAGGGCTACAGTCAATAGCATGAGGAAGCAACACAGAGGAAATTACCCACAGCGATAGCTGTATTTTGGTAACATAACATTCAAATAAACTGAACAGAGTGGCTATTTCAGTAACCCATGTGTAAACACGCCGTCTATTGTCCCACTTTGCATTTTTCATGTGGGGGTTTTTTGAATATCTGAGGCAGCTTGAGCTAGAGCTCGTCAAACTAGCGCTTTTGAGCTTGTGCTCCCGATGAAAAGGATCCATATGAGCATTTCAACAAGACTCCTATAAGAATCTCATGGTCAGTTCAGATGAATACTACCCCTGGTAGAAAACTACCATGGATCAGCACAGCTGGTCAGCAGCAAAACTGGCAAATACTGTGTTTTCAAAGCTGGTACTCTAGTCAACCAGCATGACCATGCTGGGTGCTCAGAACCAGCACCAGATCAGCATAAACTAACCTGGTGTTCAAGCTGTGGACATTATGGGGACGCAAAAGTGGTACATATGGTTAGTCTATATAATTCAAATAGTTTCTTTCAGATGTGGGAAATATGACAATATATCATCATTACAAGGTAGACCAACAAGCTAGGAGTGTCTAATAGAGTGGGCAGTGAGTGGACACAGTGTTTAAAAACTCCAGCTGTGTCTGATCCACTCATACCAGCGCAGCACACACCAACACGCCGCCAGCACCACGTCAGTGTCACTGCGGAGAATGCTCCACCGCCTAATTAATACCTGCTGGGTGGGGGTCCTGACCATTGAAACCTTCAAAAACAGATGGACTACACATGGTCTTTCACTGTAGGACTGTACACCAATTTTCCTACATTTGACAGATCATGTAGCGTTGTGGCCCTCATCCTCCACTGGACAAGCTATGACCTTGGTCAGCATTTGTGTGGTACTGAAGACCAGTGGCTTTCAGTCACGATCCTGGCGCATTTTCATGTACGCACCGTTTCCTACATGCCATAGCAATTCCAGTCAGGTGTTTCAGAGCATCTAAACCGTGAGGCATGGGTGTTCCCAGGGCTAGTACTGGACCAATTTCCGACAATTTAGGATAAAAAAAAAAGGAATTCGATCCTGGATCAAAACCTTAGATATGCTTTACAGACTGGAGGTCTATTTGGACATGTTCCAGTGGAAAGAGGTGTTATGCATGCACAGCACAGCTCTGCAGGTGACCATTCACTGCATCCACATCCAGACAAGGCAAATGTATGCAGGGCACATACACAGCCCGGGAAGAAAACACGCTTATACAATGGAAAGCCCAGTGTGCACTTGCTGGAGACACGGCTGGGATGCAATACCTTCCCCTGCTTGTATTTTTGCACGATCTGGGCGTCTAACAAAGCTCTAAACCCCTGAAACGAACCCCACACGATTCAAGGTGTTTCGTGCATGCACCTGTGCAGCGCTTAGCGCGTGCAGGGTTTACAGGCACGGCTCGGTGCTGAAAACAACGAGCCCACCGCTCGCGCCCTGTCGTCTTCCACGCGAGCACGACTGTGGGATCGGAGAGAGATAAACACGAGCGACGTGTGCCGAAAGAGAACGTCTTTCCACCGCGCTCCCTTCCTGCGCTGTACTCAACGTTTTTCCCGCACGTCTGGTTCCGAGCTTCCACCTTAGACGGCGAGGGAAAAGCCCCTCACAGAAGTCGCCGCGTCGTGTCTGCAAGCTACTTAACATGCGATAAACACGAGATAACAAGAAACAGCCGCGTTTACAGCATTTAAAGAGGATTAACGCGTTTTGTCGGCAGGTTTGAGCGTCTTCTCGTGTGTTTACAGCGTGTGAGCTCACCGGCATCATCCTGGAGTCGTCTTATTCCCGCAGATTCTCAGCGCCGGGGCTGGAGCTCCTCGACCTTTTCCCCCCTGCTCTTCGTCCGAGTGAGTGAGCGCAGTGCGATATCTTCTGCGGTCTAAATCCTCCGCTCCTCCTCCTCCTCCTCCCCCTCCTGTCGTTCCTCTCCCGATCGCTCTGTCTCGACCGGCCTGGCCGCTCTGTAGTTCCAGGTTTTCGTCTGTAAACCTGTTGCGGCCACTTTGCCCTCCTTAAAAATATCAGCACCGAAAGACGAGCGCAGTAATTAGGAGCCTCATTGCGAGCGGCTCGCTGTCTCCACTCATGCGAAACCCCGCCCGGTGTGCCTGTGGGCGGAGGAGTGGGCGGGGTCGGACCCGCCCTTCACGTCTGTTTGGGTTTTTTTAATAACAATTCTACTATTTTTGGTATAACATCTTGTCAGTAAATAAGTATGTAAATAAATTAAATAAATAAATAAATAAATAAATAATGGAACTGCGATGTTCGTTTTCACAGGTAACACAGGTACGATCTGAAACTCAGAGACCACCTTTCATTTCCAGCATGTAATTAATTTTCCTGTGGAGTGGGCGGAGCTGGACCCACCCTTCAGGTATGTGTTTATTAATAATGCTACAAATTGTGCAGTATCTCACAAAAGTCAGTCCACCTCACAGTGAACTTGTCCAAATTTGTGCCCAATTGTGTCGTTGTCCCTCACTGGTGTCATGTGACTCCTTAGAGTTACAGGGTTCCAGGTGTGAATGGGGAGCAGGGCTGGTAAATTTGACGTTTTGGGTACAATGCGCTCTTACTGGCTACTGGATATTCAACATGGCACCTCATGGCAAAGAACTCTCTGAGGATGTGAGAAATCGAATTGTTGCTCTCCACAAAGATGGCCTAGGCTATAAGAAGGTTGCTAACACCCTGAGACTGAGCTATAGCGCAGTGGCCAAGGTCATACAGCGGTTTTCCAGGACAGGTTCCACTCGGAACAAGCCTCACCAGGGTCGACCACAGAAGTTGAGTCCATGTGTTCAGCGTCATATCCAGAGGTTGGCTTCAAAAATTAGATGCATGAGTGCTGCTAGCATTGCTGCAGAGGTTGAAGAAGTGGGAGGTCAGTCTGTTAGTGCTCAGACCATACTCTGTACAATGCATCAACTCAGTCTGCATGACCGTCGTCCCAGAAGGAAGCCTCTTCTGAGGCTGATGCACAAGAAAGCCTGGAAACAGTTTGCTAAAGGCAAGGAGTCCAAGAACATGGAATACTGGAACCATGTCCTGTGGTATGACGAGACCATGATAAATTTGTTTGGCTCAGATGGTGTCCAGCATGTGTGGCGGCACCCTGGTGAGGAGCACCAAGACAACTGTCTCTTGCCTACAGTTAAGCATGGTGGTGGTAGCATCATGGTCTGGAGCTGCATGAGTGCTGCTGGCACTGGGGAGCTGCGGCTCATTGAGAGAAACATGAATTCCACCATGCACTATGACTTTCTGAAGCAGAGCATGATCCCCTCCCTTCGGGAACTGTGCCGCATGGCAGTTTTCCAACTCGATAACGACCCAAAACACACCTCCAAGATGACAGCTGCCTTGCTGAAGCTAAAGGTGATGGACTGGCCAAGTATGTCTCCAGACCTAAACCCAGTTGAGTCCCCGTGTGGCTTCCTCAAGCAGAAGGAGGAGGAGCCCAAGGTGTCTAACATCCACCAGCTCCGTGATGTCTTCATGGAGGAGTGGAAGAGGATTCCAGTAGCAACCTGTGCAGCTCTGGTGAATTCCATGCCAAAGAGGGTTAAAGCAGTGCTAGATAAATGGTGGTCACACAAAATATTGACCCTTTGAGCACAATTTGGACATGTTCACTGTGAGGTGGACTCACTTGTGCTGCCAGCTATTATTATACAACATTAATGGCTGTGTGTTGAATTCTTTTCAGAGGACAGTAAATCTGCACTGCTGTACAAGCTGAACACTGACTACCTTAAGTTATTTTCAAGATTCATTTCTACGGTGTCGTCCCATGAAAAGATACAATAAAATATCTATCTATCTATCTATCTATCTATCTATCTATCTATCTATCTATCTATCTATCTATCTATCTATCTATCTATCTATCTATCTATCTATCTATCTATCTATCTATCTATCTATAATGAAGCTGAGAGCTGACCAGAGTTAATGATCTTCTCAGCGAAGCTCGTTCTTCTCGTTACTTTGTGCTGATGATGCTCGTGATTCATTCACATGACGTTACTGAGTAGGATGAGCTCATGAGTGTGATTTCTGGACGCCAGCTCGTTCACATTAATGACAGATTTCAGTCACTTTCCTAAACAAGTGTGAACCATTGTGTCAAAGAAATCGGATTTTATTTGCTTTTATCCTGTGCTCAGTTTGCTCTGTACAAAGGCCAGAATTCCTGAGAAGATCCAGGAGGTTAAAGAGAAGTCAGCAAAACAATTAAGTATAAGCGCAACATCAGGCTATCAGAGTATCAGACATTTCATAGATCTGAATTCATTTGCCCGCAAATCCAGAATCAGCTTTCACCTGGACCAAGGCCCAGTTTCCCAACAGCATTACAGTTAAAACCCTTATGAGGACCTGCTACAGTTGTTGGCCTCCTTTTGGGAGAAGAGTAATAGAGAACAGATAGAGTGGTCTCCCTTTAAGGTGGGTGATATCACTAATATGAAGAGAATGGTTTCCACTCGGAGTGGGTGGAATGAGAAGCATGGATGGAATATGCAGCGTCTGATACCAAGGAGTCTTTGAATTCTTTGAATGGTGTCTTATCACAGTTGCTGTTGATGTGTTTGGGCCTGTGATCTCAGAAGAGTGTAAGTGTAAGAACAGAGAGAATCATTTTTGATCAGAAATAATTTCCCTACTGACCCTTATGGAGGTCATTTCACTACAGTGTCCCCTAAGTGCTGTGCAAACACAGAACCCTGGGAATATAGAAACCTGGGATCCCAGGGTCCTGAGAACATATAACTCGCCCTGAGAACACAAGGCCTTGTAACATAAAAATTTGGGAACATGCTGCCCTGAGAACATAGTTTTTAGAGAGCATAGAACCCTTGGAGATTGAAAGCACAGCACTCTGGAAACATAAAACCCTGAGAACATAGAGCTTTGTAACGCAGAACTATGGGAACATACATCCCTGAGAACTGAGAACATAATGTTTAGAGCACATAGGGCTTTAAGAGCATAGAACTCATGGAACATACAGCCCTAAGAACATATAGCTTTGGAACACAGAACTTTGGGAACATACAGCCCTGGAAACATAGTCTTGGGAAAATATAACTCTGTAAACAAAGGGACATTGGAACACAGAACTTTGAGAACATACAGCCCTGGGAACATAGTGTTTAGGTAACACAGAACCCTGGGAATATAGGGCCCAGAGAGGATAGAACTTTGGGAACATACAGCCCTGGGAACATAGAGCTTTAGGGCTTTTAGGTAGGGTGTCTCAATTTTTGTTGAGATAGAGAGGTGGGGTGAAGTGTTCGGGCTATATGGCCCTTCAAACAGAGGTTTTTTTCAGAGGCTCCAAATGGAGTGATATGAGAAAAAAAGGAAAACCAGCAAGATGGCTGTGCAAGTGTCTAAAGAAACCCACAAATGTGCGAATTTTCTCAATTAAAAAATTACGATAACATGTAATATCATAATTTAATGTTGTTTCAATGCATAATGGTCATTTTCTTCATAACCAGCATAAAAATTGCTAAAAGTATGCTAATGTCTCGGTAGCTAGCTAGTTAACTTTCCTGTTCCACCTTAAATAGTCTAGCAGTTCTGACGCCTGAAGCGCCAGAATGTATCTGCTGCCACATTTAAGGTGGAACGGGAAAATTCAAACAAGAATAGCTGACATCAGCTTCATATCACCAAAGAATTAGTGGTGGGCGATAATAAATAACTGCCCCCTCTTTGAAGGCATAGGACGCCCTAAATGTAACTAAAGCCCCGCAGTGAGGAGCTGCACTTTACCCTTCTCTCCTATCACTGCAGACGGGCAGGGTCGCCTACAGAGCAGCGCTAATAGCCTGTTAATGAAGCATTTTTTGTCATTGTCCCATTTCGTAGGGCAAGATTTCAACCACTACTCTTTGTAACTACATTCCAAGGGCTTAGGGTGACACTCAACAATAAGGGGTAGGGGTAAAAAGAAGAAATGGAATGGGGCCTAACTGTGTTCAGGTGGTAATGCCATTGGAACCATCTGTGCAAGTGTTCTCAATCCCTGAAGTGCATGGGATCCCAAGGCCACAGTATCATAGGGTTTCAGTCACGTAACTAGAGGTTAAAGACCTAAAATTACCCTCCTTACTTTGGAAGAGTAAAAACGTTACCTTGACAAAGTCGATAAAATAGTCTGAGATCTTTACACAGTTTCCCCTGAACTCCTGGTTCTACTTGAACTGATGGAAACATTTTCCTGACATCTATACTTACCTCATAGTCAGCCCCTCTCCCTGATCTGGAGAGTCTCTCAGAGCATTTAAAAGCACAGAAGCCCACTGGCTCTTCACATCAGGGTGGGTAAAGGATCCCATGGTGTTGCTTAAAGAGAATAAAACACTCTGCCATCATAGGAGGGAAACGAAATCAGCTAATTAACACAGATGTGATGTGAGCAATGCTGGCCTTTAGATAACTTTAGCTAATGTTAACAGCCGAGAGGTAAACAGTCGTCCCCCTATGGGAGCTGCGGACCGCCAGGATAATTTTACCCTCTGTTTTCTGGAGATTTAAATGAGGTTTGAATGGAGAAACATAAGCGTTAAATATCAGACTGAATGTCTTGGGTCGGAAAACGACGTCGTGTTTCGACAGATGTGATTCTGTTAGTTTGCTGGTGCAGTTCTGAGTTCAGCTCCAGTCCTGAAACCCCTGCATTGCATAACTGGGTTTCCTGGTTAAAATTCTTGATATTATTAGCTAATTAATCCCTTCTTGAGCCGAACGAGGCGTGAACAGCAGAGAGAAACACTGAATTATACAGTGCAGTAGCTCCAAACCTGGAGTGAAAACACTGAATTAAAGGTCTGTGTGTCTCTCGGCTTCTGTCACATCTCACAAGTGAATCGTTCACAAAGCAGTCACTCCCTGATTCGCTCCTCAAAACGGCAGTGACTACACAATGTGATGTCACATGAAACGAGAGAATATAGCCGAGCCAAACGAGGCCTCAGAGCACACTGACAAGCACATTGTTGCAAAAATGTAAACTCACACACCTCAGCAAATCCATCAATGTGTGAATCACTTCTAACCTTAATACACATAAAGATTAAAATAAACCCCAAAACACAGTAAGAATGGCGAAGCTGAAGTCGGCTTCCTATTCACCAACATCTTGCTTGGGTTTTCCCGTTCCACCTTAAATGGTGCCACTTTCTGATGCCTGAAGCTACAGAATTTAAGGTGGAATGGGACAATTTGAACATGAAGCTGACAAATAAGAATCTAACTTCAGCTTCGTGTAAGAAGGTGCTGACGCTATTCTATTATGAATATCTACACGGATTAATGAGTGCTGTAACTTACCCAGCTACAAAGCTTTAACTGTCACTACTACATCAAGTTAAGATCCCCTGAATAGACTGTTAAATGAAATAAGCTTCATATATAACCAGAGGAGAAACAACCATATCAGCAGGTTCTCTGAGCTTCACCAACCACACGACCATCTCTACACATAAACACCACACAGACATGAGCGTGCATCACTGCATTCCCTCCGTTTTATAATCCTGTCCCTCTTTCTGAGAGCAGGATTCTTGAAATAGTGTCATTCTGGACAGTATCTTTCTTAAACTGCCGCTCTGTAATAGTACTGAATGAAATCCAGCAGCAATGTTGACCACTCTAAAATGGTGGCGCCATTGACGTGCCTGGCTGGACCCCAATTGGCATCTACGTATGTTTATCTATGGATATTTCCTCCAACATTACTGAAGTAGCAGGCCTTACCTGGACTGATGTTGTGTGCCCTCTAGTGGTCTTTCTTGGTCACACAATGACCTCCATCTTTAGCCAGCTCCCTGCTTGTTCTTGGCCCAGTGGGACTGTTTGGATGGGATTTGTTTTCCAAAGATACATTTGTGAAGTAATGTTTGATCAGCTCCACTGACCATACGGGTGCAAGTTCTACAATTACAGACTGTAGTCCATCTGTTTCTCTGATACTTTGTTAGCCCCCTTTTACTCTGTTCTTCAGTGGTCAGGACCCCATGGACCCTCACAGAGCAGGTACTATTTGGCTGGTGGGTCATTCTCAGCACTACAGTAACACTGAGGTGTGTTAGTGTGTGTTGCGCTGGTACAAGTGGACCAGTCACAGTAGTGCTGCTGGAGTTTTTTGTGGGAACTATGGATTTTTAAAAATTGCTTCTGTTTACCATTGATATGTCAGCTGCTCAATAACCTCGTATTTCAGAGAATCTGGTGACCATTGAGGAAAAGTGTACTAAAATGTATCAGCTTCATTTTCCCCAAAGAAAAATCTGTTAAGACCCTTAGTGGCGCACAACTTCAGAGCTCTATAATCTTTGCAGATGCCGGAAATCACCATCCAATTAAAAGTTCCAAACATAATGGATTGGGACGGAACTAAAATCAGAGATACTCTGGTAATAATATCAGTAATTGCAGCTCCTGAATAGTGCTCTAGAGAGCTGATCTCGGTTCAGGTTTTGGTGTTGTAGCCATCATGTACTGAACAGATTTGCCCAGACTGGACAGAACCGATTACTCACATTGGGTTTGGACCCCAGTTTTCAAATACGTCTCAAGCTCAGATCTGAAATGTCCTGTTCAGGTTCTCACAGCATGGCGACCACTTTCAACAGACTTTCTCCTGTATTTCCACCTGCTTTAGTTTTATTTTTACTGCTTTCTTGATTATTCATCTCTACTTGGTTATTACCTTAGTACAGTTTTTAATCTGGCATACTGGGATCTTGTGTTTGGGTCGGATTCGAGCATAATTTTGTTGGGCTCGGTTCAGGTTCGGGTTTAGAACTTGGCATGATTCAGGTCAGGTTTGGGTATAATTTTGACAGACTTCAGGCTCAGAAGTTGATGATGTGGTTCGGGTTGGGCTTGGACACAATTTTGTTGGGCTGAATTCAGACTGAGAAGGTTTTGATGTAGTTCAAACATAATTTTGTCAGGCTTGGGTCAGGTTCGTAATCAGAACTTGATGTGGTTCAGCTTGGGTGCAGACATACTGTTGTTGGGCTCAGGTTGGATTCAGGCTTAGATCTTTTTGATGTGGTTCAGGTCAGCTTCAGACCTAATTCTGTTGGGGTTGGGTTAGGTTCAGACTTAAAACTTCATCATGTGGTTGCGGTCTGGTTTAGATATATTTTGTTGGGCTCGGGTGAGGTTGGGCTTTGTTGGGCTCAGACTGACACATTTTTAATGTGGTTCAGATATAATTTTGATGGGCTTGGGTCAGGTTGGGACTCAGAACTTGATGACATGGTTTGACTATGTTGAGACATAATGTTGTCAGGCTCATGTTGGATTCAGGCTCAGAACCTTTTGATGTGGTTCAGGTTAAAACTCAGAACTTGATGATGTGGTTCAGGTTGGGTTCAGACATAATTTTGTTGGGCTTGGTTGGATTCAGACTCAGAATTTTTTGATGTGGTTCAGGTCGGATTCAGACATAATTTCGTTGGGGTTGGTTGGATTCAAACTCAGAACTTTTTATTGCTCTTCAGGTTGGGTTCAGAGACAATTCTGTTGGACTTGGTTGGATTCAGACTCAGAACTTGATGATGTGGTTCAGGTTAAAACTCAGAACTTGATGATGTGGTTCAGGTTGGCTTCAGACCTCAGACATAACTTTGTTGGGCTTGGAGCTTGGAGCTCAGACTCAGAACATGATGATGTGGTTCAGGTTGGCTTCAGACCTCAGACATAACTTTGTTGGGCTTGGAGCTTGGAGCTCAGACTCAGAACTTGATGATGTGGTTCAGGTTAAAACTCAGAACTTGATGATGTGGTTCAGGTTGGCTTCAGACCTCAGACATAACTTTGTTGGGCTTGGAGCTTGGAGCTCAGACTCAGAACTTGATGATGTGGTTCAGGTTGGCTTCAGACCTCAGACATAACTTTGTTGGGCTTGGAGCTTGGAGCTCAGACTCAGAACTTGATGATGTGGTTCAGGTTAAAACTCAGAACTTGATGATGGTTCAGGTTGGGTTCAGACATCATTTTGTTGGGCTTGTTTGGATTCAGTCTCAGAATGTCTTGATGTGGTTCAGGTCGGGTTCAGAGATAATTTTTTCGGACATGGGTCTGGTTTAGACTTATAGCTTGATTTAGTTCAGGTCAGGTTTGGCTTTGGTCAGGCTGGGACTCAGAACTTGATGATGTGGTATGGCTTGGGTTAAGGCATAATTTGGTTGGGTTCGGGTCAGGTTCTGTTGGGCTTGGGTCACACTGTCGGGTCAGACATGGATAGAAAATTGTATTGGAGTTGAGACAAAAATTTCAGGCTGGATTAAAGCTCTACGACTCGCCAGTCGGCCTCCAGACGTTTTTTTTTTTTTTTTGCTGCAAGCTCCAGACATGTTGTGACAATTGAGCTGATGTGAGCTCAGCAGGAGGCCATGTTATTGACCAGCACCAGATGACATCAGGCTCAAACAGGACAGAGCTAAGAGCATAAACAGCCCCCTGCATCTAACTGTCTGCCTGTCTGTCTGTCTGTCTCTTTATGCTGTTTTAGGTTTCTGCTTAGCTTGTCAGATGTGGGCATGTTTGACCTTTTTTTTCCACCTTTTCAGCAAATACAAGCTATCAGATGTTTATGCTGAAGAGATAAAGTCCCATAGAACCTTATCTGTTCTCCTGACTCCTGATCCAGATTAAAATCATACACATCACACCAACAGCTCAACACACAAATATTAAAACAGTAGGCGTGACCGAGGCACTGCAGTCTGAACGGGTTTCTGTTTCTCCTGCTGTGGCTCTGCAGATTGATCAGGTAACGATCAGGCAGTAGCGAGCCGAGTCAGGCGTGCTACAGGAGGCCGAGTCACCAGAACGGAGAGGCACCGGAGCATAAACAGCAAAAGCACAGCTTTACGGAAAGATTTACACTCGTATGTGTGAGTTTGAACACATGAAGTCCAATGACGTTTTTCTGATCTTCTGAATGAAAGTTAATGACAAATTTAATTATTTAATTATAGTTTCTATGTATTTGCTGAGTTTGACAATATGTTGCAAAAAATTAAAACAAAAAATAGATCATAATTTATGCACAGGCTGCATGTGATGTTTTCCTTTTCTCCACTATGTTAAATTCAGCAAACAAACTGGAATTGTGCATTAAAACATGTTGCAGTAGAGGATGTGTTTACTTATTTACGCTTAGAAAAAAGAAAAAAAAACATGAAAATTGGCCGAGCACGCCCAAACCTTTGTAAATGTGTGTGTGTGTGTGTGTGTGTGTGTACATATCGCTGCTGTCAGAGCAAAACCTCATATCTCTAAAATGGTAACTTTACAGGAGAAGGAAAAAACATACTTTACTTTTAATGTAAGTTTGAACCAGATGTTTTTCCAAAGTAAAGTATGTTTTTTCCTTCTCCTGTAAAGTTACAAGGTTTTGTTCCGACAACAGCGATATATGTATATATATATATATACACACACATATATATATATGTGTGTGTGTGTGTGTGTGTGTGTATATATGTATGTATATATGTATATACGTATATAATATTGTAATACATAAATAATAATAATGACAATAATTACTTTATTTTTTATCATTTACATGACATCATTGTGCAACTACTATATTCACAATAACTATATTTTTGATAAACAAAACTCATTCCAATCTTCTTACTCAAGGTTTGGGACAAGATGCCCCTTTTTAAGATTTTCTTTTGTGCTTTTCCAGTTTATTTTCCTCTAACTGCGCATAAATGTATACATAATCATCGTCCTTTACATATGATTTCACTTCATAGTAAAAAGGGACACTGATCTCTAGCAGGTCATTTATCCCGTTTCTTCATACTGTAAACCTTTTTTAAAAAAAATGATATATGTATATGTATATATGTACAAATTACAGAAAATACGACGAGTTTACATAAATAATTTATTTTGTCAATATATGGACCATATATTTATTAAATATATTAGAATACATTTGTAAAAACTATTAATAGAATTATATGTCTATATCTCTCTATCTATCTATCTATCTATCTATCTATCTATCTATATATCTATCTATCTATATACATATATATATATATATATATATATATATATATATATTTCTGCAGAATATATTTACATTTACATTTATTTTATCTCTGTTTGTTGTTATTTATTAATCAAACCATCAGTTGCTATTTGACATGTTGTATACTCTTTGTCCATTAGGTGGCGACATTGAGAAGCAGTTAAGTTCAGCAACAGAGAAAAACAGCAGGGCCTCCCAAAAAGCAGAAAAAGCACCTGCTATTATGAATTATGTATGAAGTTCTAGATTTTTCGACATTTTCTTTGCGCTGTTTCACTAACATGTGATTTTAATGGGTGTAAAACACCGTCCACTCCATATTAAACCCCCCCTGGCCATTTTACACACATAATACAAGGGGTAGCCTGTCAGTTAGCATGTTCGCTAAGCAGAGAAGCTCCTTTCTGCTGGAAAAAGCGTCAATGTTTTAAAAATAAACCTGTAAAATGGTTTCAGAAGAGTGGAAGAGGGGTGTTGCGCAGTTAGAGCTAAGTTTTGCGAACTACCTCTTGCTAACTTTAGCTAAATTGCCTCATTTTGCTAGTTTTGTGCTAGTACAGCTGGATCGCTGCGACATGACTGAAGTTAGTGCTGACAGAGTGGACTGTCCTCTCGTTGAATAACACCAGTCCTCTTTTCTGATAGATAGCTTTGATGATTTCACTCATGTCTTTGCCTCCATCTTCAGTATAACACCATTTGGCCAGTAGTGGTGCACGTATCTTCTCAGACCTCATTCCCAGCATAACTATGCATTTGTATGTTATTCTGCAGTTAGCATCATGTCCGTATTAGCAACTCTGAGTCAAAACTAGATTTCTCCGTGACAAAAATTGAAAGGGATTTTCCTGTGGACATCTTTCCACTGGTTGGCACCGGATCCTCTGAATTACGAAGTCACAAAGGAGTTGAAATATGAGCATTGCTACACATGCTAATAGCAAGCCATTGCTCCTGTCTTTGTGGGCCACATTTTTGGTTTGTTCTGGCCCAGTAGCTGGCTGGGTCCTTGGCCCAAATCTGGCCCACACACTCTAAAGTAAGTGGGTCATTCCACTAGAATGGTTCAAATTGGACTTTGACATTTTCAAATTGCTTAAATGTATCATTGATATGTAAACCTCACAGTCAAACATGTAACGGGGTTGAGTGTGACGGGGTTGTGATTTTTGCACAAAATGGCCGCTGCTCTACATACTGTATACCAGAGAGAGAGCACATGGCATGCATGAGATTCAGAATTAGCATATAGTTTTGAAATAAAAAAAACTTTTTTTATAAGTAATAGTTTTCTATCTTTTTTTCATGTGACGGTGTTGAGTCACTGAGTTTGGCGACCACAATATCACAAGATAAATGACCAAAATTAAATAAAAGAAGGAAGCCACTTGCCTGTCTTTGCTGTCCTGTTGTCCAAAAGACTTGAGTGATGTCACTTCTTGATGTATATGGATCATATGGATCATACCATTGTTTTTGTGGGGGAGATTCATTTGTGTTACGGGGTTGAGGGGTTACTTAGGTACAGAACTAAATAATGTGATTTTAATAAATAATTATCAATTAATTTTGAAAAATAATATCACAAACAATTAAACACAGACAGTTGTTTAGGTTGACATCAAAATATATGGACTATTTTATAGTTGTATTTGGTATATTCTAAGTATACTTTCGTTGAAGGCCATGAGGGACATGACAAAATAGGTGGTGTCAGCAAAAATAAACAAATAAACAAAGTTCTCATAAAAAGATCAAATAAAAAAAAATACACTGTATTAAAGGAGATATTTCAATGTATGTGTAAAGCTGTTAAAATATAGATATTTGTGACCCAGTAGATAAAATACACCTAAAGAGGAGATGAGGACTCAAAATGTGCCATTTCCATGGAATGACCCATGTAGAGCTAAAGGATATGGCTGAAATCTGGCCTAACTACAATGTTGGGCCAAAACATTCATGCCAGAATCGGCCTTGTTCTGGCCAGCATGCCAAACATCTAGTCAACCAACACTCACAAAGCCAGAATCGGCTCAAAACTGTCTGCTATCTGGGTTTAAATCAGTTAGTCTACCATTTACTTTCAGCACTGTTATATTCCAACACCAGCTACTCAAACTGCTCTCTGAAAAAGCATCTTAACTACCAAATATGACAAAGGCCCAATCCCATTTCACCCTTTACCACTGATCCCTTAGCCCTCTGTTTTGTGCGTTCACGTCTAGGGGGTAGGGTGTCCCAATTTTAGTTGAGATAGAGGGGTAGGATGAAGGGTTAGGGCTACATGACCATCCAGACTGAGGTTTTTCAGAGGCTCCAAAGGAAGTGTTTTTAAAAAAAAAGGAAAACTGGCAAGATGACTGCACGAGCGACCAAAAACCCACAAATGTGAGAATTTTCTCGTTAAAATTATGGTAACCATTGTATTTTCTTAGTTTAATGTCGTTTTAATGTATTATGGTCATTTTTCTTCATTACAAGCATAAAAATAATAGCATGTTAGCATGCTAATGTCTCTGTAGCCAGCTAGCTAACTTTCCCGTTCCGCCTTAAATAGTCCAGCAGTTCTGACGCCTGAAGTGCCAGAATGTAACTGCTGCACTATTTAAGGTAGAACAGGAAGATTTGAATGAGAAGCTGGAGAATATCTGACTTAAGCTTCATGTCACTGAAGAATTAGGGGTGGGTGATAATAAGTAATTACACCCCTCTTTGAAGGCGCATGTTTCCCTAAATGTATTATTTGAGGGTCCCATTTCATAGAGGAAGATTTCAACCACGACCCCTGTAACATTTTTAAAAATCCCATTCATTTTTGCCATCGAAAAATCAAGCTTAGACTCAAAGTCTCTAATATGGGATTGATGAAGACTACAAAAAGACTTCAGTGGTCTATGTGACGTACTTTACATAAGAATTATTGTCATTAAAAAATATATATATTTCTAATAAACTGACTTATTTTGCTGTTCGATGGTTACAGAGTAAAATATGTGGTTCAGCTTTTGGTTTAATCTGTGTAGTTTTATATGGGAGCCCTAAAGTGCCACTTTTTTGTGAGATCTCAAGTTAATAATATCAATATCACAACATAACCAACATTGTTTTTCCAAGATCACACTCGTTATCTCATAAGAATGACACACACATCTCGAGAAAACATTTCATGTCATGATAGCGCAAATGATTCGGGATCTCAGAGAACAAACAACAGAAAAGCAGAGTTTAAAAAAACATGCACCACCCTTAAGGACTTCTGGGATTTATGTGCCAAAAACAATCAATTTTCACACAGCATTTACATTTTCCAACGTTTAACAGGCCGATGTTGTTACTGTACCTTTAAGATCCATATATGTAGCTCTGTTACGATGGTCCCCGAACTGGCCTCATTCAAAAATTAGTCCGGGTCAGTTGCAACTCATCCAACAAAAAAAAAGCTGAAGTGAATCTTTAATCTGAAATAAGAGGCACGTCCAGGAGCGAATCAACAGGAGACTCATATTTACAGTAAATGACCAAAGATCTGTCCGTTCGTTAATTTGCTAATGCAGTGATGCATGCAAACCTTCCTATGCTAATCCATGTAGCCTTGCATACCAGGCCAACATGGCAAGCAGCTGCCCTTGGCTTGTTTCTGCCATTTGCCACTTCAGTAGCGTGTACATAACAGCTCATGGAGGGGCTTGATGATCAGTCGGTCGGGCGTGGCTCCTCCAAATGGCTCCCTGACGCCAGGCCTGTACTGCCTCGATCCTTTCAAACAAGGTTTGGGTTCAAAACAAAGTGGTAACCTGTGTCAGAAATGCTAACATTACTGGGTGCTAATTGTGTGCAAATATGCTAGAAATAGGTCCACTTAGCTGACAGCCTAACAAATCTTAGCTAAATTTCTAGTTTTTTTCCTTTCTTTCTTTGCTGTTTTAGAATAATGAGCTATTTATCCAACTTAAAGCTGTTGCTTACATGGTTTACAGCCAGTTCCTGTTAGCTAAGTCAGCTAATTTAGCTAATGTAAGCCAACGTTGGCTAAGCCAGTGGGCAGTCTAGTGAAACCTTGTGGTGTACAGATGGTTCTTCTGGATTACATTTTTTTGGTTCTCTTTACCAAGAGTTCGATTTAGAACCATTCCATGCGTGAATGGTCTTTGCATGGTTCTTCAGATTGGTTGAGAATGTGAAAATGGTTCTATATGGCACCAAAAAAGGTTTTTCGATGGCTTGTAGCTATAGAAGAACCCGTTTTGGCGCTAGATAGAACTGTTTTCAAAAGGTCTGATGTAGAACCATATACAACACAACCCGAAGAACCATTTCCCCAGGCAAGGAACCACTTAAGCGCTGCGAACCACTTCCAGTTCTAAAGAGAATCGTTATTATCAAACCTTTGAAGCTCCGTCTTCTTTAAGAGGAGCTTTAAAAAACTCCAGAAAACAGGTATTTACTTTTATTTGTTTACTTGTGCTCTAATGAATTATGGTTGGAGTAGCAGTCCTCTTACTTAATTAGGATTTTACTGCACTCTTTCCAGCCCTACAGCTGGGCCGATGAGCGGACACTCGGCCTGGTAGCAGCAGAGGGCAGTGCGTACATCGTGCAGCATGTCATCGCCCATTTTACGCGATTTATCAGCAGAGTGAAGTGGAAGTTAAGAGAGGAGAAAGATGTTTCGTGTGTTGTTCGCTGCATAGAGAGCCTCTAATTTTGCTAATTGCCGCGGTGCTGAGCAAACAGCAGAGAGCAGGCAGGAATTGGCTGGCTCCTCCAGCGTTCGCCCCAGGGGGTCGCGTGTAATTTGGGAGGGGGGGGGGGGGTGGTACTCGCTTCATCTTCAACGCTAACACGTCCTGGGTCACCCATCCCCCCCTCCTTTACTGGCCCGCCCCACGCACACCAGCTTTATGGCAGATGGTGCAGGCCGGTCCCCCTCGACCCCACCCTTCAAAACCCTGAAAACTATTGTGCCCCACTGCATGTGCCGTGTTAGGGGGCCACGACGACATCCCACTGCCCTCTCTCTTTCTACTGTATTGTCCAGTACTGTGCGGCTGCTGACACAACGCTGCTAATGCGTGGGTCTTTAACTCTACTGCGTTAGTGTTAGCACTGCTGCTGCTATATCACACTGTCTCATGCAGTTCTATGCATCATTCATATGCGCATATTAATACATCATATAATACTTCTACAACTGGCACAATATCAGCTTTGAGCTTTTTATCATTAGTTGATATCGTCTATTAACAGCCTATAATGTATTAGCTTTATCTAGCATAGTGTAGTGCCGCATGTGCTACCCTGGGCCCAAGGAGGACGCTGGAGGCAGGGTTCAGGGCTGCAGCACCACCACCTTTCAGTGGCTTCTACTTAGACTTCTCAGCCCTTTCTTCACTGGAGCTTTTCAGCTCTTCCCTCTGTGTCTTGCTGGTGCTGCTCTGCTCCCTCTCAGCCCTTTTTAAAGCCGAGAGGTAACGAGAGCTCGGTGCTCTGCCTCCTCGTCACCGCCCCCAGCTGGCAGCTCAGGACTCGCTCCTTGCTCTGGTGCCTCTCGTGGCTGGCACCAGCGTCCTCGTCCTCCGATTGTCACTCCAGTGACTTGTGTCCATCGGGGAAGCTCGGGCTTTGCGCTCCACCCCCTCCACACTCGCGACTCTCTCCCTGGCGTCCTCGCCGAGGTTCGTCGCCGCTGGGTATTCGGGCCGTAGTTTATGCTGGCTTAGGCTCTGAGGAAAGCAGAATGTTAAGGCAAGAAATTTTTGGGTGCCACTGTTTGTTTTTTTAATTAAACCAATATCATTTTTGAACACAAGAACACAAACCATGTACTTGAGTTAAAGTCGAGACCCCCAAGGTAAAATTAGAACTTTACCTCCAGTAAAAGTAGAAGTTCCTCCCTTTAGACCTCCACTTGAGTAAAAGCACTAAAGTATTTACCTTCAAATGTACTTAAGTATAAAGTAAAAGTACTAAAAGAGTAATTCTGGCTCTGATCTGGTCCTGTTATCATTTTTATAACCAGACTGGCTTCATGAACTCATTTCAGGTGAAAGTCCTCCAGCGTCTCTCTTGGTAAACCAGTCTTTTAATAGAACGTCATTAATTAGTGACGCTGACGTCTATTAAAATGATCAGAAGCACAAAACACTGAAGGTAAACAGTTTCCATCAGGGAGAACCGAGTGGCTCTGAAATCACTTTTTACACACAAGCAAAGTTTCAGTTTCAGATTTATTTACAACTTAGTTCCAAGTTTAAGTTGAATAAAAACTGGCTTTAAACTCAGGATCACAGATGAGCTCCTTTACTATGTTGATCTGTAGGCGTCTGTTCATAAACATAAACCAGCCCAAACTCATTTACTATAAAATGAAATGGTGTTTGTAGAAATTCAGAAAAAAGCCGCGTCAGTCTCGACTGCATATGTGGACATATTTCTATATTGAGCTCTATTTACACAAAGTTAGGTTAGTTCATCATTTATGTTGAACAGACTCTCCCAAAGTTTTACGCTGCTGCGCTGACGTTGAACCGCGTGCTGCACTGGGTCGGTATGACCAACAGGTCAAAACCAGCTCTAAACAAAGTGACCGCTGGGCCCTGATTGGTGCTCTGGCTTTGCGCTTCTTTCGTTTTGACATGTTACGTTTTTATACACACAGAAACCAAAAGGAACGACAGATTTCTCAAAATGTAGGAGG